>NC_134354.1:637313514-637370594 GCF_048569485.1 Anomaloglossus baeobatrachus
CCATGTGTACCGGGAGCCGGTGTACGCTGGAGCGGGCGATGCGTGCAGAGGGCCAAGGCGAGCGGCTAATCCATGCGGGGGGCGGGGCCAGGCCAAGGCGAGCAGCCAATCCGTGGGGGGGGCGGGGCCAGGCCGAGCCCAGCGGCCAATCCGACAGTTGTCACTTTTATGACACTGTCACGGTGACACAATTTTGGAGCAAGACAGACAGACAGAATAAGGCAATTATATATATATATAGATAAATTTCCCTGCAGGGTTTGATTTAGAAAAGAGTGTGCAACATTCCCAATGCATGGAAACAAAAACTATTCTAAAGATTTTAGGCTTAACTCATGTTTTTGTACACACTGCTATTATTTTGAACACAACTGTATGTACAGAAACAGTACTTTTTTCAGATCCTCAGAGAATTCTTTGCCATGAGGTGATATGTTGAACATCCAGTTAACAGTATGAGAGAATGTGTGAGCGATAACACCACATTTTAAACAAAGAGCTTAGTTCACAGTCAGTGTAGGGGTAAAATTATTTATGATTTGCCAAAGGCAATTGAACCCCTAAACTAAAGACTATATTAAAATATAACTTTTATTAATCAATATTTAGACACTTCAGATACACTGAGAAAGACATTTAAAACCAATAAGAGCTACAATAGGTAATCCTATCTTTTTTATCTTAATAGTAATACCAGGCTCAATAATAAGTTAATAGTGGCTAAAAATCGGCCAATTATTTAGTTCTCAATATTCATGATGGGCTATGGTATAAACCTTTGAAGCTCCTAAATTATTAAAAATAAAAAAACCTTTGGACTCCTCCAGACTGGTGTTGTCAGGGTGAATGAGGCACAAATTAAGTGAGTAGACCCACCCTATATACAGTCATATGAAAAAGTTTGGGCACCGCTATTAATGTTAACCTTTTTTCTTCATAACAATTTGGGTTTTTGCAACAGCTATTTCAGTTTCATATATCTAATAACTGATGGACAGAAAATGTGACCGGTGCAAAAGTATGGGCACCTCAACATAAAAGTGACATTAATATTTTGTAGATCCGCCTTTTGCAAAAATAACAGCCTCTAGTCGCTTCCTGTAGCTTTTAATGAGTTCCTGGATCCTGGATGAAGGTATATTTGACCATTCCTGTTTACAAAACAATTCCAGTTCAGTTAAGTTTGATGGTCGCCAAGCATGAACAGCACGCTTCAAATCATCCCACAGATGTTCAATGATATTCAGGTCTGGGGACTGGGATGGCCATTCCAGAACATTGTAATTGTTCCTCTGCATGAATGCCTGAGTAGATTTGGAGCGGTGTTTTGGATCATTGTCTTGCTGAAATATCCATCCCCTGCGTAACTTCAACTTCGTCACTGATTCTTGCACATTATTGTCCAGAATCTGCTGATACTGAGTTGAATCCATGCGACCCTCAACCTTAACAAGATTCCCGGTGCCGGCATTGGCCACACAGCCCCAAAGCACGATGGAACCTCCACCAAATTTTACTGTGGGTAGCAAGTGCTTTTCTTGGAATGCCGTGTTTTTTGCCTCCATGCATAACACGCCTTTATGTGTGACCAAACAACTCAATCTTTGTTTCATTAGTCCACAGGACCTTCTTCCAAAATGTAACTGGCTTGTCCAAATGTGCTTTTGTATACCACAGGCGACTGTTTGTGGCGTGCTTGCAGAAACGGCTTCTTTCGCATCACTCTCCCATACAGCCTCTCCTTGTGCAAAGTGCGCTGTATTGTTGACCGATGCACATTGACACCATCTGCAGCAAGATGATGCTGCAGGTCTTTGGAGGTGGTCTGTGGATTGTCCTTGACTGTTCTCACCATTCTTGTTCTGTGCCTTTCTGATATTTTTCTTGGCCTGCCACTTCTGGGCTTAACAAGAACTGTACCTGTGTTCTTCCATTTCCTTACTATGTTCCTCACAGTGGAAACTGACAGTTTAAATCTCTGAGACAACTTTTTGTATCCTTCCCCTGAACAACTATGTTGAATAATCTTTGTTTTCAGATCATTTGAGAGTTGTTTTGAGGAGACCATGATGCCACTCTTCATAGGAGATTCAAATAGGAGAACAGCTTGCAAGTGGCCACCTTAAATACCTTTTTTCATGATTGGATACACCTGCCTATGAAGTTCAAAGCTCAATGAGGTTACAAAACCAATTTAGTGCTTTAGTAAGTCAGTAAAAAGTAGTTAGGAGTGTTCAAATCAAGAAATTGATAAGGGTGCCCATACTTTTGCACCGGTCAAATTTTGTTTAAATGCGGATTGCACATTTTCTGTTAGTACAATAAACCTGATTTCAATCCAGAAATATTACTGAGTCCATCAGTTTTTAGATATATGAAACTGAAAAAGCTGTTGCAAAAACCCAAATTGTTATAAAGAAAAAAGGTTAACATTAAAGATCTTTCTCATTGCATCTGAAATTTATAAATATTGATTAGTAAAAGTTATATTTTAATAGCTAGTCTTTAGTTTAGGGTCTCAATTGCAATTGGAAAATCGTAAATAACACCAAATGTAACACACCTGGTCCCCATTCACACTGGATGCCTTGTAACACTAATGAGTCACATGACAGAAGGGAGGGGAAAAGGCTAATTGGACAAAATTTAGCCATTTTCACTTATGGGGTGTACTCCCTTTTGTTGCCAGCAGCTTAGACATTAATGGCTGTGTGTTGTGTTATTTAGAGGACACACCAAATTTAGTTACACAAGCTATATACACCAACTACTTTACATTGTATCAAAGTGTCACATCTTAAATTGATATAAAATATTTACAAAAATGTATTGTATATGCATATGAGGTTAAGTTTGCATCTGGAGACCTGTGCCTGGTGTGTGAATCATAGGCCATAACAAACAAATGTGTAAATTCAGCATTAGACGGCAGTCGCATCACATTTGTCAGCACTCGGATGAGGACTTCTGCCTAAATACCCAGAAACTCAGCTGGACTCAGTTTGACCTTCTTTCTGGTTGGACATACGGTAATACGATATTCTAGTACACTTATGTATCAGTCTAATAAGACAGATGTCAGGTAATGTTACCCTTGCAAACTAAGTATACTGGATTCTGAGGTTCTTTATAGAGCTCTAATTTTTGGTGTCCTTCCTTTGGGCTGAGGATTCACCATTGCTCATGTTGTAAGAATGTTAGTAACCTGATCACATCACTAGGTGGTCCTAATCATATACATCTGATCCAAGTAGAAATTGTATACAAGCGCATATGGAACGAACATTGTGAAGGGTTTACACTGTATTGAACTCTCGTCCATATTGCAGCCACAGTTCACTGCTTGATTACGGGTCCAATGCCCGAACCAACAGTATCATGTATGCCATTGCGGCTGACATGGAGGTTCTGGCTGTAATACACTTGAGAAGAAACAGACGCAGTATGGTCGTGTGAACAATTCTCTAAACTTGATGCTACTGGAAATGAATGTAAGCAGAGACTAAATAAATGGGTAACTGGTGCAGCTGCATATCCACAACCCCATCACCTTTTTAATTAACAGTTTTGCTCCCATTGACCAATAAGTGGGTGTATGTTTGCGTATCCAAATATATGTTTGTATCTAGAGATCATGTGTTGTGGGTGTTAATATGTGCTGCATGTGAATAAATAGGAGTCCTAGTATGTGGGGACATCTGAGACTAACACTACTAAAGGCACTATGGGGTTAATAAGGTAATGAGAAAAATGGACACATTGCCTGATATTCTAATTGTAAAGCAGCTGAATTGCTATTGCTCAGTTGCATGGGGGAAGACGAGGTAATACTTTGTCATTCTTAAATGTTAGACAGTGTGAACATTTTTTTTGTTAGGAAAGGGTTAGTGTATGAATCTGTGTTCTGTAGACATTGAGCACTGGTGAAGTATAATGAGTGTAACCTCATCAACGGCGGCCTCATGGAAAAGCTAAGTAATGTAGGACACATACTTGAACCAATCTTGTTTTATCTTTTTGCAGGTTTGTGGATCAAATGGCAGTAACTAATAAAGAATTCCACTTGTTCTGAGCACCCCTGTGAGTTATCATTGACACTGGTACCCAATACTTCCACCATATGTCTACAGTGATTTACATATAGAAAACACCTGCTGAATATGCAGAAAGTATATTTTTCATCATTAATATACTTTTAACAGAGATCTTAATCATGTTGTATTCCATTAATCATGTTGTATACCATTTGTATTAGACCTTGTTATATTTAGTTTATTAATAAAGCCTTTATAGAATAGATTTGCCAGTTACTGTATCAATACATGTAAATTGAAAAATAAGGCATGAAAATCTATAACATTCAAATAAAAAAAAACAATTATGCGCACCCCAAATTTCATTTTTCTCTTTCTACTCCTACATTTCACCCATACTGCTACTAAATCTACAAAAGGAAAAAAAGTTTTTATAGCTCACCGTTAGATGTGGATATTCTTAGATGTAAATCATTCTGCAGAGAAGGTCAGACGGTGCATGGAACAAGGGAGGCTAGAAGTGATTGCAAATGGTGGCGATCCAGCAACAAACGTCCTCATTCAGGAAAAAAGGTTCGATAAAATACCATTTTATTTAAACTAATTAAAATCCATGAGTCTTTCTTAGTCATAACCATTATGACAGTGGTTATGACTAAGGAAGACTCGCTTCCGAAGCGTTCATATGTCTGCACTATTCATGGATTTTAATTAGTTGAAATAAAATGAAATTTTATTGAACTTTTTTCCTGAATGAAGACATTTGTTGCTGTATCTCCACCGTTTGCTACTAAATCTACAGTCTTGATGCGTGTTTGACCAATAGCTCTAAGGTAAAGTAAAGTAAAGTAGTTCGGAATTTGTTAGCACTATACAGGGAGTCCCCAATTTACAAACGTCCCTTAGTTACGGATGTTGGATGTTCAAAAAAACTCTAATACATTAATCTCATTGGTGACTTTTTTGTCGCTGTCCGCTCCTCTTCTTTCTGCCTTTGACTCCCACATCTTCAGCCTCTGTACTGTAGACTCTTGGCCGGATCATCATAAGGTTGTGTAGTCATCACAACCTTATGACGCGCAGTAAGCTCCAGCCTGGATATGGTCAGAAGTCCTGGCTATGGTGAAAAGGTCGGAGATGTGGCTTGCTTGATGATGTTATGGAGAGGACCGGACAGTGAGCAGCAAGGCGTCCGGAGGAGTATTGGTTAAACAAAAAAAAAAAACAAACCAAAAACTAAACTAACACTTCCCTTTTCCAACAGCCCCACTGCTCAAATTTTGGTCTTTTTCTTTCTGCATTCACAAGTCACATCTCCATTACTTTCATCCACGTCCAGGCACCGGAGGTCATGACAATGACATTGCAACTTTATGACAACAAGTAACCTCCGAGGCCTGGATACAGGCAAAGTCTTAGTCTATAGTGAAGAAGCTTCAGATTCAACGTGGGACAGTGGAAAGATGGCAGGTGGCTGGATTGGTCAGTAATTTTTTTTTCTTCCTGGCCCTGTTCTAACTTGCATACATTTGTTCTGTAGCCTTGTTTGTAATCCGGATATCTAGTTTGTAACCTGGGGACTGCCTGTATAAGCAAGATCTTCATGAGCTGCACTTTGGTGTTTACAATGGCAGACTACATTTACTGTTGTAAACATCATCAACTTGCAAGTAAATTGCTACATTCATAACAAGGTCAGTGTTGTTGACTGGACTGATCTTGAGTAATGGAGGCATCTCGTCTCTCTACGCTGTCCTAATATGCCACGTCTACAAATAGTCCCTTACAATTCAGGGAGGTTGGAATTAAATCGCTTCTGACGTATGTGTTGATAACTACAACTCTGCTGTCATCATTTACATTTTCCTTTCTGGTGGAGTGCGTTTCATGCCATTTATGTATCAATACAATATCTTTCAGGTGTTTATTCATATTTGTATAGTGCACACACAATATTAAGCAAAGTTAGAAAGACATGTTACAAGTTTGCTGCAGGAAAAAAATTAAAACAAAATTCAAATTCTTTTTTATATAATACAATAAGCATCTAGTATATTTATTAGATATCCATAAAAAATATCCATACTTACCCAGTTAATGACTTGGTAAATCTGTGATCTTAGCATTGAAGTGTTGAGAGTACAGGCAAAACATTGTGAATGACGTATCTAACATCTGCACGAAAGGGACTTTGCTAATGCTGAACACAGTCTGTGGAGCATTGGACTCCTGCTTTCCCCTAGGTAAATGTATTAAAGCTAAATCATGAAGTTATTGGTACATCTTTTACGACCACCTATATAATCTCGAACGAAGATGTCAAGCAGAATACAGCTACAAGTGTTAGCCATTGAAATTTTAGAGATTTTATAAAACACTAATGATTTAAATGAATGACTACTATAAAGCAGCATACCTACTCCAGAGAATTGGGTAAATTGTGCAAGAATGACATATAGGGGTTGTCCACTACTTTGGCATCCCCTTCTCAATCTGAATGTTTCCCCTTTTTAAAATATTAAAACTTGAACTCACCTCCAGTGCCAGCGCCGTTTCAGTGGTGTCTGCACTCACTCTCCTGGCATCACTTAACAGTGTGACGTCACGCTATACCTGCGGCCAATTAGTGGTCACTTCACTTTCCCTGCCTTCGAATGCCACACATGCATCTGGAAGAAGAGAGAGCACTGCAACGCTCACTTCTTTCAGATACAAGCAATTTGTCTAAAAGGTGGGAAAGTGAAGTGACCAATTGGTCGCAGGTGTAGCGTGATGTCACCATGTTACGCGATCCCGGGAGAGCGAGTGCCTGCACCGGCGTTAAGTACAAGTTTTAATATTTTAAAAAGGGGAAATAGGGATTGTCTGAGTAGTGGAAAATCCCTTTAATAACCTCCAAAACTTGTTCTGAAAATTGTTTAGTACATTTTTAGCATCTACCATTTCAATATTTATGGATTTTCTTATAGATGACCTTTTGGAAGTTTTTCTGGCCAATGACAGATGTGCTTGGAGTTGTAAAAGATTAGAGAAAAGTGGCTACTATCTTTCAAACATCGCTGTCTGCCAGACACAAGTGACAATGTTTTCTGAGTAAAATAAGACTTTTTTTTAATCTTATTTAAAGCTTTAAACGTTATTGATTTGTCTTATTTAAAGCTTTAAACGTTATTGATTTGTTGTACACTTTATTTTATCAATAAGCGTACATCAGTTAACATCTCCAGACCAAGATGCTAGCCTATTAGCTATATGGGACTTACTAGGAAAAAGTGACAAGTAAAATATATTGGCTAAAATATTTTCTTCAGCCAAAATTAATTGGCAGGTATTTTTTTTGATGGCTTAGAATTGCACAAATTAAATAAGTCATACTTATCTTACTGAAGTTGTTCAACGCTTATCCCAAACATTCCCAGGCCCTTTACAGCTTCAGTGATTATGTCACAGCACTGACAGGAGATAGCTACATTCAGTAATTGGATGCATTGGGTCACTGCTGCAGCCAGTGATAGGCTGCAGCAGCAAGTAAAAGGATAGGTGTAGGACTGTAAAAGGTTGAAATGGGAGCGATGATGGATAGAAGAATGAGCATGATTTCTGAAAAAAAAATTCCAATAGTGCAGCCATCATTGGTATGAAATGCTAACCAAACTGTAAAATGTAATTAAAAAAAAAATGGTGTACAAAAAACAGTTGCAATTTCTAAATTATAAAATTACAAATTGTTATTAAAACACAAAAGCCTAGACAAGAAAAACCAAACATTTATTTAAAAATGCACAAATTGCGTGAAACCTGCAGAGTCTGATAATGGGATACAACCTGTATGAACAGCATGGCGCCATTAACGCCATGTAAGCACAATGAATATCTGAAATAATTCTAGTCACTAAGCCTAAAGTGATACCTATTAGTAATCAAATCAAAAAGGTGCAACACAGGTTTAGATAATACAGAAAGAATGCAGAATCAAAAGAGTACAAAAAGTAGTGATTACCCACACTCCAATAAAATACCATGGCTTTGATCATTGCCTTTTTGCCATTTTTATAGCTACTTTTGTGTGTTTTGCACCTTTTTTGTTTGCACTCAAGGCATTATTCTATTTGTGCTTTTTAAGTCTATTTCATATTTACTTGCCTTTTTTCTTCATTTTTTTCACTTTGTGGGTGGAGTTTAGCCATGTCAGATGTTTTTGTCTGATTCATCATCTGCGGTTACATAAACAGTTGTTAAATTTGGGGTAACTCTACTCTAGTCCCCTCTGAAGTAATTTTCTGCACACAATTCAAAAAGAGGCCCGTAGAAGCAAATTACTTGTGAAACGGCCCGCCGTCGTCCGTCGTTGCACGCCCTCACCCTCCCCCACTACCTGTATCCATGATGTTAAATTGGAAGATTCACCTTTACCGAGATCCTTGTGGAGTGCGACCCTTCATACCTGCTTTTGGATAATGTATTTTTTCTGAACCCATGATGGCACCACAAGAGAGAGGATCCGCCTTCAAGGACATAAAACCTACAGGATAAAAAAGGGCGGCACCTCTTCCCGCATCAGTTGATCACAGAGCATGAAAGGACCTCTAATGGAAAAGGTTAATACAACACATGGCAACCATCAAAACACTTCTGCGTGAAAAAAAAAAAGTATAGGTGAAACTGACAAAAGAAACACCCAGTGCAGGGAGGGAATATAAGGGTGCCGTCATGGGTTCAGAAAAAACACATTACCGGTAAGTAATTACTTATTTTTCCCTTCACCCTATGATGGCACCACGAAAAAATTACAGCTAGGAAATACTCTAGGGAGGGACTACAGCCTGCAGAACCCTTCTCCCAAAAGTGAGGTCAGAAAAGGATAGATCTAACTTATAAGATTTTTAGAATGTTGAGGGCGATGACCATGTAGCCGCTTTGCAGATCTGCTCAATGGAGAGGTCAGCTCTTTCTGCCCATGAAGATGCCACCGCCCTCGTGGAATGAGCCTTCAGGCCCGCGGGTACTTCCTTACCACTAGCTGAGTAAGCTAAGGCTATGGCCTCACTTATGCACCTTGCGTGAGTGGACATTGAGGTTCTAGCCCCCCTTCTTACTACCTTGAAAGAAACAAAGACATCCTTCCTCAGGAACTAGTGACTAGAAGGTATTTAAGCAAACACCGCCGCACATCCAGACAATGCAATCTCTCCTCCTCATTTTTTGGCTTATCACAGAATGATAGAACAAATATCTCCTGGGATGTATGAAATTTGGACACTACTTTCGGAAGGTATGCCAATTCAATTCTTAACACTACCCTGTCTTCAAAGAATTGAGTGAAGGGAGGGTCGATTGACAGGGCCTGAATGTCACTGACCCTGAGCGCCAAAGTTAGTGCTCTCTCAAGAGATAGGCATTTTACCGAAATAGAATCTATGGGTTCAAATGGGGGACCTGTCAGGGCTGCTAATACTACGTTAAGGTCCCAAGGAGGAAGGGCTACCATATGCTTAGGTTTGAGACGGGAACTGGCTTTAATAAATTTTGACACCCATCAGTTCCCCCCCAGATCATAACTATACAGGGCCGCTAACGCTGAAACCTGAACCTTAAATGTACTGAACGACAGGCCCTGTTATAAACCTCTTTGTAGAAATTCCAAGACTGAGCTTATTGGTACCTCCTCTGTGAGACTAGCACTTGTAGATGATAGAAATTTTTTTGAGGTTCTACAATATATTTTTGTGGTCACCGGTTTTCTACTTAGTAATAAGGTGGAAACTAAATTTGGGGAAAAAAACCCTGCTACTCAGTAGTGCCCTATCAAATTCCAGGCTGTCAGGTGTAATCTGTCACTGTTACTCCAGGTGTAATCTGTCTGTTAGAGGATGGAAGGCCGGCCCTTGAGAGAGCAGATCTGGGATTTCTGGAAGAACCACACAGATTGGAGATCGACATCTGAGTCAGCCAAAAAAAAACTATGGTCTCCTTCGCCAGAAGGGAGCAATGAGAATCACCCTCGCTTTGTCGTGATCTAGGTCCTGATCTTCGGGATTGTCGTAAGAAGCACTAACGGGGAAAGGCGTAGGCTAGGTCAAAGTCCCACTTCATCAATAGGGTGTCTACAGCATACGGTTGCTCCCTGGGGTTCAGAGAGCAAAATTGCCAAACCTTCCTGTACTGTTTGGTGGCGAATAGATCTATTACCGGAGTACCCCATTTTTGTGTGTTCGAAATTGGGTGTTTGAGGACCCACTCCCCCTGTCTCAGCTGAGTATGGCTCAGGAAATCTGCCACAGAATGGTCTTTCCCTCTTATGTCTACCGCTGATAGCGACATTAAATACAGTCAAGACCAAAAGTTTGGACACACCTCATTTATAGAGTTTTCTTTATTTTCATAACTCTGAAAATTGTAGATTCACATTGAAGTCATCAAAACTATGAATTAACACATGTGGAATGAAATACTTAAAAAAGTGTGAAACAACTGAAAATATGTCTTATATTCTAGGTTCTTCAAAGTAGCCACCTGTTGCTTTGATTGCTGCTTTGCACACTCTTGGCATTCTCTTGATGAGCTTCAAGAGGTAGTCACTGGAAATGGTCTTCCAACAGTCTTGAAGGAGCTCACAAAGATGCTTAGCACTTGTTGGCCCTTTTGCCTTCACTCTGCGGTTCAGCTCACCCCAAAACATCTCGATTGGGTTCAGGTCTGGTGACTGTGGAGGCCAGGTCATCTGTCATAGCACCACATCACTCTCCTCCTTAGTCAAATAGCCCATACACAGCCTGGAGGTATTTTTGGGGTCATTGTCCTGTTGAAAAATAAATGATGGTCCAACTAAACGCAAGCCGGATGGAATAGCATGCTGCTGCAAGATGCTGTGGTAGTCATGCTGGTTCAGTAATGCCTTCAATTTTTAATAAATCCCCAACAGTGTTACCAGCAAAGCACCCCCACACCATCACACCTTCTCCTCCCTGTTTCACGGTGGGAACTAGGCATGTAGAGTCCATACCTTCACCTTTTTTGTGTCGCACAAAGACACGGTGGTTGGATCCAAATCTCTCAAATTTGGACTCATCAGACCAAAGCACAGATTTCCACTGGTCCTTTGTCCATTCCTTGTGTTCTTTAGCTCAAACAAGTCTCTTCTGCTTGTTGCCTGTCCTTAGCAGTGGTTTCCTAGCAGCTATTTTACCATGAAGGCCTGCTGCACAAAGTCTCTTCTTAACAGTTGTTCTAGAGATGTGTCTGATGCTAGAACTCTGTGTGGCATTGACGTGGTCTGTAATCTGAGCTGCTGTTAACGATTTCTGAGGCTAGTGACTCGGATAAACTTATCCTCCGCAGCAGAGCTGACTCTTGGTCTTCCTTTCCTAGGGCGGTCCTCATGTGAGCCAGTTTCTTTGTAGCGTTTGATGGTTTTTGCCACTGCACTTTGGGACACTTTCAAAGTTTTCCCAATTTTTCGGACTGACTGACCTTCATTTCTTAAAGTAATGATGGCCACTCGTTTTTCTTTACTTAGAATTTGTATTATGGCAAGAAAAAAGCAGCTAACAGTCTATTCAGTAGGACTGATTTCCTCCTTCTTCAAACTATTCAGTAGGACTATCAGCTGTGTATCCACCAAACTTCTGCACAACACAACTGATGGTCCCAACCCCATTTATAAGGCAAGAATTCCCACTTATTAAACCTGACAGGGCACACCTGTGAAGTGAAAATCATTTCCGTTGACAACCTCTTGAAGCTAATCAAGAGAATGCCAAGAGTGTGCAAAGCAGTAATCAAAGCAAAAGGTGGCTACTTTGAAGAACCTAGAATATAAGACATATTTTCAGTTTCACACTTTTTTGCTAAGTATTTCATTCCACGTGTTAATTCATTGTTTTGATTCCTTCAATGTGAATCTACAATTTTCAGAGTCATGAAAATAAAGGAAACTCTTTGAATGAGAAGGCGTGTCCAAACTTTTGGTCTGTACTGTATGTCTCTGATAACTGCAGGATTATGTTTGCCATAGTCATGAGGGACCTGGACCTCGTGCCCCCCTGATGATTCAGATCAGTGACAGTCACCCGATTGACAATATTTGTGTATGATGACCTGTCAGTAAGGGCAATAGATTCAGTACTGCACACTCCATGGCTAAGAGTTCCCTGACATTTGAGGAAGATGCTGCCTCTTGTGCTGACCAAAGTCCCTGAACCAGATCGTCTTGTAGGTGAGCCTCCCAGCCCATGACATTTGCATCCTTGGTAACCACTTTGGACACAGGAACAGACAATGGTACCCCTCTCGTCAGGTTCCTCCAGTCCAGCCACCACTGAAGGGAGCTGATGGAATCTGGTTGCAGTGTTGTGTGCCAATCTTATGAAGACTTACAGGAAACGTTTGACCTCTGTCATTTCCAACAAAGGATATATAACAAAATAATGAGATGAACTTTTGTTATTGACCAAATACTTATTTTCCACCATAATTTGCAAAAGAAATCTTGCCAAATCAGACAAGGTGATTTTCTAGATTTGTTTTCTCATTTTATCTCTCATAGTTATGGGTCTACCTATGTTGTCAATTACAGGCCTCATCTTTTTAAGTGGGAGAACTTGCAGAATTGGTGGCTGACTAAATACTTTCAGTGGGGGAAAAAAAAGTAACAAGAAAAAAAATGTATGAACACTACACCATTTTTATGTATGATGGGCTACTGATAAGTCTTTGGCTTTGTGATTTGTTTTGTTTCTATGGTAATAAATGTTACATTACATGAAAGACTTGTGTGTCTCATATGTTTTCAAAATTTTGTGTTTGTTGCTTATAGCAACAATGTTTTATGCACATGGGAAAACAAAATGGCGGAGTCTAATGCGATATTCACAGCAACTGAGAGCAAAGGAGTGATAAAATTCTTGTTTCTGCAAGGAAAGTCCGCAAAGGATATTCATGGTGATATGTCGCAGACATTGAGGGATCAGTTAAAAACTGGGTTGCCAAATTTAAAACGTGCTACTTCAGCACCAATCATGAGGAACGTCCTGGTGACTGAGAGTGGCTGTTGTTCCGGAGATAGTCAATGCTGTACAACAACCTCATACTGAAGAATCAACGCATTTCAGCTAAATAAAGCAATAGCAGACATCATGGGGATTTCTCGTGAACGTGTTTGTGTCATTATCCATGAACATTTGGACATGAGAAAGCTATCTGCAAGTGGGTCCCAAAATGTTTGACAACAGATCAGAGAAACATGCTAGTGAAAACTTACCAGTCCATTTGTCAGCGTTTCCAGACTGATAAGAGCTTCCTGGATCGAGACCTGAATTTATTTGTATGACGCTGAAAACAAGGAGCAGTCAAAAGACTGGAGGCACAGTGGCTCTTGTCCAAAGAGGTTCAGGGTGCAAAAATCAGCCACTAAGGTGATGGCGTTTGTGTTCTGGGATAAGGAAGGCTTGTTGCTAGTGGACTACCTTCAAAAGGGTTTCACCATCAATGCAAGGTATTACATTGAACTTTTGGACCAATTAACGGCAGCTCTGAAGGTCAAAAGGCCCAGCAATTTGTCCAAAGCAATCTTGTTCCTGAAAGACGACTCTGCTCACGCTGCACAAGTGACCATGGCAATACTGGCAGAGCTGGGCTTTCAGCTGGTTGACCACCCACCTTATTCACCAGATTTAGCTCCCTCTGACTATCATCTGTTTCCAAACCTTAAGAAACACCACAAGGGTACCAAATTTCACACCATTTCTGATGCCATGGCTGCTACGGATGCCTGGTTTGAGGCACAACCGAAATCCTTCTTTTTGCTAGGCTTACAGAACTTGGAATACCGATGTAAGAAGTGTGTTGACATCAGTGGAGAGTACAAGTGTGGAATAAATTTAAAGTTTCATCATCCCATCTCGTTTCTTTCTGGGTAAAGCCAAAGACTTAACAGCAGCCCCTTGTATTTGGCGCAATATACGTCAGCAAATACCCCAAGGCAAAAAAAGTGATTTAAAACTACCCCGAAAATGATTGTAGTAACTTACGTTAATTGGTTCATAGAGTTGACAGAACCATGGTCCAGCAGCCATGTCTGTTCTCCATCGCTGCTGCACCAGAGCACTGCAAACGTCTTACTACCTACTGGCATCATGGGCACCTCTTCTGATTAGTAGGTTCCTACACCAATTTTTGCCTAGGAAACTAGTTCCAAATAAGGAGAAAAAGTGAAGGCAAACCATATAGCACTCAACTTATAATATAGAAAAGTAAATTAAGTTTTATTGAAAATTTTTTAAAACATAAAAACCCTTTCCATGTCTTCCAAGTTATATAAGGTGCCTAAATGGATAACACACAATATTATGCATCAAAGCTGAAAAATCGTAACATACAGAAAGGCACTGTGAAAGCAACCATGCACAGCAATTAATATAAAGTGCCTGAATAGGTAACATACAATCCTGTGCAAAAACTGCAAAATAGTAATACAGAAAGGTACTATAAGACCAATCGTAAACAGCAATTTAAACCACCAGGCGGTAATAATACACAGCAAATTGTGATTCCAGACATAATGAATATACAAATATGGAATTAAATAAATGCTGAAATAGCAAAGCCTTGAATCACTGGTGCAAACCTAACAAGGACAAGAATACCTGGTGGAGAAGTTAGCTATATTCACAAAGTGCTAATGCAAACCTAAGTAGGCAAAGATTACAGCAACAAGCTCAGCCATGCTGGCATGGTATAGAATGAGGACATGGAAAGATAATTCACCCAAACCCAACGCGTGTCGCTCAAAAGAGCTTCATCAGGGAGAAAATCCATTGTTGTGCATGGTTGTTTTCACAGTGCGTTTCTGTATGTTACGATCTTTCAGCTTTGCTGCATAATATTGTGTGTTATCCATTTAGGCACCTTACAGTATATAACTTGAAGACATGGAAAGGGTTTTTATAGGTTTCTTAATTTGTTCAATAAAACTTTATTTACTTTTCTATATAATGAATTGAGTGCTATATGGTTCGCCTTCGCTTTTTTCCATGTTTACTTCATGTTTAGTAGGCAATTAGCACCCTCAATAGAATTATTCCTTCTTGATATAGCTGCTGTGCATTCCCATCCTCTTTTTTTGATACTGGGAAACTAGTTCTGGCACAATGTATTTTTGTTAAATGGCTTTGTTTTGTCTAGGATTTGTATTTACCTTATAATAAATATTCATAGTTAAAATTCAGGACTTTCATCCAATATTTTTTACATTTTTGTTTTTTTACATTCTAAGCTTAAACAAAATAGTTGGATAACTCCTTAATTTTCACATTACCCTTCTGTCAACAGATAACTTCTGTTTTGGAATTTTGATTGTGATATACGGTTACACTATATTTGGTAGTGGACCCCATCTAATATATAAAGCAGAGTGTGTGTGTGTGTGTGTGTGTGTGTGTGTGTGTGTCCGGGATTGGCATCTGCACCGTCGCAGGTACAGCCACAAAATTTTGCACACTCACACGTCTGGACCCCGAGAGCGTCATAGGCTATGTTTTGAGGGGAAATTTTAACCCCGCGCTTTACAGTTATTCGCCAAAAAACCTGCCTCCATTAAAGTGAATGGAGCTGGGAGCCACAGTGCAGCCAGAACGTTAGAAGAATGCGCAGCCACGCCCTTATATGGAATGTTGGCGTGTCACAATACAGCCAGGGAGAGACAGACACAGACAGGGAAAGAAACAGACAGACAGGGTAAGAGACAGACACAAAGAGACAGACACAGACAAAGACATAAAATACAAAAAAACTGTTTGCACTCTGATAATGCTAAAGTATGGAAACCATGAATATGTGAACATGGACCTGCATTACTGCTAAGGAAAATCTGAGAAAAATGAGATATTTAGCATATATAAATGGCCATTTGTATATCTGCCCAGTTGCCCCTTCACGGCATATCTCGTAACTGGGTCCCTGACGCTATGCTGAAGCCTCTCTCTAGGTTAAAAACCTCCCGTGTATGGACAAGTAGGAACCTGCTATATAGGATAAGATTACCTGTGGCAACTGGGGGAAGGGTGCACGGTCAGAAGGTATGACCCTCTTCATATAGACAAAAAAGACTGACTGCACTCCTCGACCTGACGTGTTAACAGGTGCATAACTGAACATGACATAAAATACAAAAAAACAGTTTGCACTCTGATAATGCTAAAGTATGGAAACCATGAATATGTGAACATGGACCTGCATTACTTGCCCATACACAGGAGGTTTTTAACCTAGAGAGAGGCTTCAGCATAGCGTCAGGGACCCAGTTACGAGATATGCCGTGAAGGGGCAACTGGGCAGATATACAAATGGCCATTTATATATGCTAAATATCTCATTTTTCTCAGATTTTCCTTAGCAGTAATGCAGGCCCATGTTCACATATTCATGGTTTCCATACTTTAGCATTATCAGAGTGCAAACTGTTTTTTTGTATTTTATGTCATGTTCAGTTATGCACCTGTTCACACGTCAGGTCGAGGAGTGCAGTCAGTCTTTTTTGTCTATATGAAGACAGACAAAGAGACAGACTGACAGGGAAAGAGACAGACAGGGAAAGAGAGGGTAAGAGAGAGACAGAGACAGAGTAAGAGACAGACAGGTAAAGAGACAGGTAAAGATACAGGCACAGGGAAAGAGACAGACAGGGAAAGTAACAGATAGATAGACAGGGAAAGAGATTGAGATAGATGGAGAGACAGAGACAGTCAGAGAGACAGGGAAAGAGACAGACAAAGATAAAAGAGAGCGAGAGAGAAAGAGACAGATATATACAGAGGGGGAGACAGACAGAGAATGGGAGAGAAACCGAGAGACAGTTACTATCCCGGGCGTTAATACATTCTATTTATACATTCTATCCCGGGAATGTTAATACATTCTATTTTGTTAACAACAGTTATTAACCCGGGCGAAGCCGGGTAGTACAGCTAGTATAGATATACAAAGAAAAGAATCCGCTTGTACCCGTTCACACTTGCTTGTTTTCTTTTAGGAGTTGCTGGTGAGTTTTTTCCTGAATACATTTCAATATTGCAGTCACATTTTTCACCATTTCGAAATAAAGCATAAGAAATGATTGTTACAAATATTTTAATTTTTATTCATACTTAAATATATTAAATATTTCAATGAAATACATGGTGATTTGCTTTTTTTTTTGTTTGTTTTAGCAATTATATTACAAAAAATGTTCAGATTTCATAGAAAGCTTTGTTATCGAAAAAGACACACAAGAGCAGGTATTTTTATATAGACGGTATATTATATATATATATAGTTTCTCTTTTTACCATGTTTGGTTGACAGAAATATTAACAAAAAAAAAAAAAAGGAAAGAGGCCAGACAGTTCTGAGAAGTCAAACCCAGAATTAATACTTTAACTCTTGTGAAATAAAACATACACAGGGCTGGTGTTAACAATGCACTCTGACATCACAGGCGCAGAATGAGTCATTTTTTGCAGGTTGTCCCACCTTCCCCCTCAAATACAAATATACACATTAATAATCCATAGCAAGTTTCAGAGCAGATACAGAAGAATAGAAAATCTCCATATCAACATCCTGAGGCCATGAGACTTTTTTTTTTAAACACCATTGTCATTTATAGTGTTTTCTGTACAATATTACAGACACCTTGTCTTCAAAATATAGGCCATTTGTCCAAAAATACTACTTAGGGGCTTGTTTTTAAAGTCACAAACATAAGCGGACATAGAAGACGTCATTCTTGTATTAAAAAATAAATTCTGTTTGTCCCTATCAGAAAGATTGCAAGTAGTCTCCAAGTAAATACAATAAAACATTTGTCAAACATTGGCCTTCATGCTCACTCACCCCCCCCCCTCCCACCCACCTCATATACAACACCAAGAATTTTTCAGGTTGTGAACTTTTCAGCAGACCAAAACGAACGTACCTAAATGTCACATAGGTATGTATGGTGTTATACTTCAGACAGAATCCTACCTATTACCAGGAACAAAATGGCCATATTGAATAAAGCAGTGAAGCATGTAAGTGTCCTTCTATATGGGCAGAATTTCTACATTCAGATTACATAGCAAGCTGTTCTGCTCATTTAGCTCCATTTAAATCGATCAATCAGGATTCTATGTAACCCATAATTGCTCAAAGTTCAGCAGCACGTCCACTGTGTACATAATGCTATGATTAAGGGTCGTGAAGTGGGTAAGCATCATCTATATTGCCAGTTTGTGGAATCACATTGGATATAGGATTTAAATATAAAACCGTACTACAAGGTTTTAAGCAATTTTGGACACTAGTTTTTGCATTACCTTTCTCCTTCAGGTGTACATGTCTGCAAAAAAAGATTTCACCAAACGACAAAAGTGTTTGCCCATCTGTCGTTTGACGGGCAGACCGGTATACGTGGTGAGAATCATAATGCATCCATCGGCTGTTGTTAAAGGGCCTTTAATTTGCATACAATTATTTTCAAGTTTCATTTAAATCGAGCTGTAAAATTTACAAGGTCAAATATTCAGTCCCCACGTTGCGTTGTTACTACTAAATACACAAGGGTGATAGTGCAATTTGAGGGGTAGGTCTTTTTGGAACATAAAATAGTGTCTACGGTGGAAGAAAAGGCAACTTATACCAGGCACTGTAGTAAGTTAAAAGGGCTGTTCCACAATATGAAGTCAAATAAAAGTAAAATTACCCATTGCTGTTTACCTATGTGACCGCTGCAGGAAACCATGTGGGTAGACAGTAGGGACATTAATAGCAACTGTCGAGAACCAAGGCAACAACAGCACTGAAACAACGGGGATAATTGGGTGAATAGTATGGAGTTAAATACTAATTTTATTATAGACAACCCCCTTAAATAAAGCAGATGATATAGCTTCAACTGTCCAAAAAAATAAAAAGTATAAAAAAAAATTTAAAAAGGGAACACCAGGGAAAATTCCCTGCTCGAACATCCCCCCCACCCCCCACAAAAAAAACAAACAAAAAACGAGTTCATAAAAGGAAGTGTTCCATCTATTCCCAGGCAGTATATAAATAAAATTATCAAGTTTGATAATATATTCCAAAGCCATGGTTTATGGGTAGCGGTACTGCAGATAGCGTATTTATCACACGCGTAGTCACAGCTTCCACATATATTCACCAAGCAGTTGTAAGCTCGAAAAAAAACAAATTGACTATGACTGCAACAACTATTCAGAATAAATGAGCAAGCGACATGTTTACCATCTCAGCGTAAATTCTCCTGATAGGCAATAAGATAAATTTTGGTCAACTTAAAATGGCAAACTCCAAGCATTGATATCCCAGTGTCAAACTTCTGTTAACATTCGTGTTACCATTTTAGTCCAAAATGAACAAATGCTTCCCTTTTAAGTTTTTTAGCCTCTATGAAAAAGACTAGAGATGAGCGAACCCAAACAGTAACGTTGTGCTCATACCAAACATTGACTTTAGGAAAAGAAAAAAAAATATCGAGTTTTGGAGTTCGGGTGCTTTATGTATGCTACTTGATTGAGCATCGCTGTGCTCGGGTACACTCAGTGCGAGCCGCTGGCAGTGTGTGAACGGCCCTCAATGGGGGTGAAATCAGCGTTAATTCTATGCAGTGTTTAAAAAAAAAAAACATAGCCCTCCCTCCCCCAGAAGTGCTCGGTTTATGGCTGCCTGTATGTGGGTGAAGAGCCGAACTGCCCAATCAGTGATTTCCAATGAGGTTTGAGTCAAATTCGGGTCCAGAACAGAACTTTATCTAAGTCTAAGGTCTGGCTGAACCCCCAGAACCCGAACCTCTACGGGTCTGCTCATCTCTATATAAAAAAAAAAAAAAAAAAAAAAAAAAAAAAAAAACCCAGTAGAGGGGAAAAAAAATAGAGAAAATTAAAGTATTGTAAGTCAAATAATTTGATTGGTGTTTTGGTAAAACAGCTTCACACAGGACTAAAATCACTAGTTGTAAGTCAAATGGATCGGTTACAGTAATAGGTTTTCTACTGTGGACGTTTATTTGCAATAGGATTATTGCAAAGAGTGATTTCTGCTCCGGGAGAGGCGGAGTAGCCACTTATATTACACAGTTGCCCATAGCTGAAATCCCAGAAATCCGTGTGATCCCAATTTTGGTGTTGTTACATAATAATGAAGCAATATAAAATATAAGGTCCAGCTCTACAAATATAGAGTAGGTGCTTTAGAGGAAAATATAAGAAATCATAGAAGGTAACGCCAGCACTCAAGAGACAACAAAGGGTCAAATTCAATTTTGAATTTATTTTTGATTTTCTGCAAAACGGGGTGCACCTCAACCCCTGTAAAACAACGTTTCGGCTTCAAATAAGCCTACATCATGGTTTTGTGTATAGAGTGGTGAGGGTTTTTTGGGGATGGAATCTGCAATATTAGATGGTGCTGAAGGCGTCTGTGGTATGGGTAAGGTGCCCGAGAATACAGAGACAAATCAGCTGCCGCCGCTACCACTGCCGCCATTGCCTTGCACTTTGTCCATTACATCAGTGGACATATTAAAAGGTGCACTGCTCCTCTATTCCCTGCATCCCCCCCCCTCTAACCTTGCATATGATTTGTCTCTGCATTCTCGGGCACCTTACCATACCACAGACGCCCTGAGCACTGTCTGATATTGCAGATTCCTTCCCCAAAAACTCCTCAACTCTATACGCAAAACCCTGATGGAGGCTTCTTTGAAGCAGCAATGTTGTTTTGCATAGGTTAAGGTGCACTTTTTGCAGAAAATCAAAAATTCTAAAATTTAATTTGACCCTTTGTTGTCTCGAGTGCTGGAGCTACCTTTTAGGATTTCATAATAATGGAGCTACCTTTGACTCACAAACTGTCTTTTGTGCTGAGAGGAAAATACCATACAGCATAGTTCTTTATTTTCTTGGAAAGTTCTCCAGGGCTCCTATTCCATCTTTACAGACATGCCAGAATTTATCAAAGCAGCACTTTTCTATCTTGAAAAGCATCTCTATGGTTACTTCTCCACTACTCTTGACCTTCTTTCACAAGTTCTACATGAGTGATTGACAGGTAATCATTACAACCGCTTTCTAAAATACCAGTATACTGTTGCCAACTCATCCATTTAATAAAAGAACATTAAAGTTGTAAGACGAAAACCGTTGTAAGGTGAAAACAGCTATGAAATACTTATTAAAGGGATTAAAATGCAGGGCGATATATTTTTAGGCAACATTCAATGGATTCCAAAAATGCTTCACTAAAAGTTAGTTCTTTACTATTTTAGAGCCAGGGCTAATGCATTTTCTGGAAAGTACTAGAAAATGCTAAAAGGTAAAAACAACAAGCCAGAAGAATCCACAAAAGAATTTAAGAATTTACTAAAAATCTCAGACCCATAGATAAATCAGAACATTATGGGTCTTATTATAGACAACCCATTATTACTATATCATCTCAGAATCTACAGAAGATTGAGGAGGCTGAAGACAGAAGAGGGTAGTCATCTGCCACCAAATAAAATCAGAGCCTAAAACTTAAACATAACATTTCATTATGACTGTGGACAAGATTTGCTTAAACAAAAAAACCCCAAAAGCAAAACTACAATACATTTTTGTGGCAGCTCAATGCAGTTTACCCCTGCTTAAAGTGAATTTGTCATTAGGATCAACCAGCCTAATCCATCTCCATGGACATGGAGGTCACAGGAAGCGATATATATAATATAAATATAATAAATATATATATATATATGTATATATACATACACAACATATAAATATAAATATATATATAATATATATATATACACACACACACACTATATATATACATACATATATATATATACATACATATATATATATACATACATATATATATATATATATACATATATATATATATATATATATATATATATACATACATATATACATATATATATATACATACATATATATGCAAAAAGGAGGGGAGCCAGCACTGCTTATGAGTGGCATGCAACAATGAGAAGGTAAAAAGTGTAATATTCACAAATTCATTCCTACTGTGACAATTCAATGAGATTTTTGGCAAATAATTGATCAATGATTTGAGCCCCCCTGCCCCGTCACGGCAAATCTCTATAAGGGGGTCCCTACACTATATTTATAATTTATATGCGTACCATAAGGTCTCGTGTAATGCGCAGGACCGTATTAGAACATCACCTACCTGAGAAGTGTCAGAACCGCTCCCATGCTGCAAGGGCTGACAGCTGCGAGTAAAAGGGCAGTCCAGGTGCCAGTGTGTGTGGCAGAACCACACACACCAGCACAATGTCAGAACTGGCCCCCACAGTGCCAGACCAGCAAACATGGATGAAGGGCGGAACAGCCCCAGGCAGTTGGTGCTTAAGTAATAATGCCTATGGAACAGGAGGCGGTGGCTGTATGTGAACAGGCACCAACATAAATTTTGATGGCAACAGAAGGAATTTGCAATTGTATACACATATATATATACATACATATATATATCTCACAAGCAGCCAGCCAGCGTGGGGTGGGGGGAGGCAGTACAGCAGAGTTGACCGCACTGTGAAAACTGCAAATGAGCTTGTTGTGTTTGTAATACGACAAGGTTTAAATCTGAATACTGTGTTCGTTATAATCAGGCACATGTCTGCAAAAGAGCTGCTGCTACTATGAAGGAACAACTGCTGTTGCAAATGTTTATAATGAGACAAAGGTCAACTCTGCTGTACTGTTAGTTCTGATCTCACTGCAGAGCTGTGTGTGATTATGAGACCAAAGTGTCAGTCATTACTTCAGTCACACTGATAATGCCTCCTTGAATTTAAAATAAGCTCTGGAGGTGAATTCCCAGGGAGAATATATGTCCGGCCCATAGATCTTAAAAGCTGATTTGCATATAAGAAAAAGGTCTTCCCTGGAAGAAAAAAACCCCATTAGATCACATATCAAGGTATCATATTCAACTTTCTATGACCTGCATGCAGACGGCTTAGGAGGATTGCTCCTACTGACAGATTCCCTTTAAAACATCCTAATTAGGTCATAATAAATGTATCCAAGATTGGTCTCTCTGTTCTATTGACTTGTTAGATTTGGAAATTTGTTTTCTGGCTAATTTGACTTTTTAGCCATAATTTGTACACTACTTTTCTACACTGTGAACAATGCTAGACCGTAGTTCAGTATAATTTCACCATTTTATTGGTTGCTACTATGAAGCACCAAGTACGCCTTAGTTAACCTGTTTTTTTTTTTTTTTGTTTTTAAAAATGGCTATTCTGAAAGTAAAAAGCAAATAAAGATGTAGCTATGCACTGACAACTTCTGCCCCTTCACAGATGGTGTCAGTTTAATTAATTGAGCCTAGACCCTAGTAAATTGAGAGATTGTTATTCAGGGATAGCCTGTTTATTCCTATATGTCAAGCAATGCAAAACACGGACTGGCACAGTGATGACAACAGAGAAGTGCAAAAGTGGCTTTCCATCAGTCCAACCAGTTTATCAATCCAACCATACCAATCTATGGTATGGAATGAATATCTTACATTACTAAGATTTTTAGTAGAATCTGATCCAATGTAAAATGGAAATTTTGGTAAGACATCCAAGTCATTATGTAATGCATTAACATGTTCCCTCTAATCCTGAGAGACAAGAGGAGTGGGGCCGAGGTGGGTGGAAAAGGCTTTGTTCCAGCATACAACCGCTGGAAAAAATTATAGAATCACCTGGCTCTGTGGATGTTCATTATTATTATAGCGCCATTTATTCCATGTACAAGTGAAAAGAGGGTATACGTACAACAATCATTAACAGTACAAAACAGACTGGTATAGGAGGAGAGAGGACCCTGCCCGCGAGGGCTCACAGTCTACAGGGAATGGGTGATGGTACAATAGGTGAGGACAGAGCTGGTTGCGCAGTGGTGTACTGGACTGAGGGCTATTGTAGGTTGTAGGCTTGGTGGAAGAGGTGGGTCTTGAGGTTCTTCATTCAGTTGTTTACTTTTGTTTAAAAAAAAAGCTGATCACAGACATGGCACAAAACTAAAGTCATTTCAAATGGCAACTTTTTGGGTTTTAGAAACACTAAAAAAAAAAAAATCATGAAAACAATGTGCTAGCCAGTAACTGTTACTTTTCAAGACCAAACAGGGAGAAAAAAATTATGGAATTACCCTGTAAATTTTCATTCCCAAAACTAACAACTGCCTGCATAAAATAAGATCTGCTCATTAGTCTGCATCTAAAAAGGAGTGATCATACATTGGAGAGCAGTTGCACCAAGTGGACTCACATGAATCATGGCTTCAACACGAGAGATGTCAATTGAAACAAAGGAGAGGATTATCAAACTCTTAAAAGATAATAAATCATCACGCAATGTTGCAAAAGATGTTTGTTGTTCACAGTCAGCTGTGTCTAAAATCTGGACCAAATACAAACAACATGAGAAAGTTGGAAATGCACAACAAAACAAATGAGGAACGAATGGGAAGAAACTGGAGTCAATGTCTGTGACCGAACTGTAAGAAACCACCTAAATGAGATGGGATTTACATACAGAAAAGCTAAACGATAAAAAGATGACTGCCTGAAGAAAACATGTAAATTTCCATAGTCATTGATTGTATGGAGCTGCATGTCAGGTAAAGGCACTGGGGAGATGGCTGTCATTGCATCTTCAATAAATGCCCAAGTTTACATTGAAATTTTGGATACTTTTCTTATCACAACAATTGAAAGGATGTTTGGGCATGATGAAATAATTTATCAAGATGATAATGTATCCTGCCAGAGCAAAAACTGTGAAAACATTCCTTGAAAAAAGACACATAAGGTCAATGACATGGCCTGAAAATAGTCTGGATCTCAATCCAATTGAAAATCTTTGGTGGAAATTGAAGAAAATGGTCCATGACAAATCTAAAACCTGCAAAGCAATTAGAAAAAGTTGAAGCCAGATTGATGAAGAGTACTGTTTGTCACTCATAAAGTCCATGCCTCAGAGACTGCAAGTTGTTATAAAAGCCAGAGGTGGTGCAACAAAATACTAGTGATGTATTGGAGTGTTCTTTGTTTGTTTTTCAGGATTCCATAATTTTTTCTTCATAATTGAGTGATTCCATAATTTTTCCTCCTGTTTGGTCTTGAAAAGTAACCGTTACTGGCTAGCACATTATATTTTCATGATTTTTTTAGTGTTTCTTAAAGCCAGAAAGTTGACATATGAAATGACTTTAGTTTTGTGCAATGTCTGTGATCTGCTTTTTTTAAACAAAATTAAACAACTGAATGAACATCCTCAGAGCCTGATGATTCCATAATTTTTGACAGGGGTTGTAGATCTACGACATTTCTTTGATAGCTTTTATTAATGAAGCAATTAAATAACTACACCACAAGCTTTTTTATTCCTGTGGTTTCACAATATACAACTGCAAATTGTCACTTGTTTGGGAAGATGGCACAGAAGTCATCACATGGTAGATCATGGAAAACATTAATAAACTTTTTTGACTTTTGATTGAATATAAATGGATTACATATGTGCCCTAAAACTGAAAAATCCTTTATGACAGTACCCCAGACAACACCTGAATACCTGAAGATTATGGAAGCAAGAAGGCAAGAGACAACCTATGATGAATCTGCTTGAAGTTTTCTAAATTGTCATAAAAAAACACAATAAAACCTTAAATGTGATTGGTTGCCATAGACAAAATAATCATTTTTCTACAGAGGCAGTATTTTAATATTCTGGGCAATTATACTGTGTAAAAGGGATATGGTTGTAGAATAGTTTTACATGGCAACCTTGTTAAAGCAATACATTGCACTTTGTGATATCAAGCTTGACACATGACTGGAAGTGATATTTCATAATGTGACTGTGTATTCAATAGGTGTGTAATCTGCCAACTTAGGCGTTACTACAGCATCCAGATATCCCAAAATACTTTCTCTTAGGCCCGTTTCACACGTCAATGAAAAACACTGACTTTTTCACTGGCGTGTAAAACACACATATGTCCCTCCGTGTGCCGTGAATTACGGCACACGTGGGTTGTCTAAGTGCAATCCGGACACCATTCTCCGTGGCCCGTGATTGCACTTAGAGATTAACTCACCTGTGCGCGCTCCCGCTCTCCATGGTGCTGATCGCTCCCGCGGTGCAGCATCCGGCCGGCGCTGACCCCCGCAGCAGCTGCTTCCGGGTCGGCTGTGTCGTGCATCATGAATATGCGCGACAGTAATGAGCCGGCTCAGAAGCAGCAGGCTGCACGGGCTGCAGAGGACATCGCTGGAGCCGGGTGAGTAAAAATGATTTTTATTTTAAAAGCACGTTTTTTTTTCTGGCACGTGTTTCACGGATCACACCACTGCGTGGTCCGTGGGACATCAGTGATGCCAGAAAAAAATGGACATGTCTCCGTGCGGTAATCACGGACACGCGGGTACGCCACACGGAGACACGTGCAGTGAAAAATCACTGATGTGTGAGCAGACCCAGTCATTATAATGGGTCTGCGTATGTCAGTGATTCTGGTACGTGTAAAAAAAAAAGCACAAACGTACCAGAATCACTGACGTGTGAAAGGGGCCTTATATTAGATCATTGGATATAGTTTATACACAATGCTATGATCCTCCTTGGACCCGCTTATAAATATAAAAGGGATTAAATCTAGCTACCATCCCATTCTCTAAATTTTCACTTCTATAATACAGTTAAACAGTAAACTAATCTTTCAGACAATAGTAACAAAAGAACAGAAATGTCAATTCAATAAAAATGGAATTTTATTGTCCATTTACAATAGAAATGTTCACATAGGAAAATAGTAGCCATTGTAAAGTGCTGTAGGTGCTGGGCCTATTACCGGACTGATTAAATGCTGTAGCTTAGTGCACCACTCTCTGAACAGACAGACGACACATTTTGATCTAACAAAGATTTTTGTTCCCATGAAGATACCAAAAAGGAGGCAAACATTTTTTTTCCCCAATGAAACTGAAAAAAACCTCAAAAAAACATTTTCTGAAACCAGCTGCTTCGATTGTTCAGGCCAAAAGAAGGATCTGCTTCCTGCTAAATGTACACCATCTACTTGACTAGTATTTTTACACAGAAATGCCATTATTTGAAAAAAGAAAAATCATAGTAACAGCTTGGGTCAAAGTATAAATAAAAAAGAAATAAAAAGGAAAAAAAAAGCATTATCTTTACTAAAATGTTTGCTACTTTCTAAGACTCGTAACATAATGGGCCCCATAAACAAAAGAAGGCTGACAGATAGCTGATGATTAAGCAATAAGCTATCTTTCCGGACTACAGGCACACCTGTGCTCGCTTCGCGGAGTGCTCTATGAGAGAACTAACAGACTCCTACGGTGGCGGTAAAAGGATTGGCGTTCTGAAATCAGATATGATGGCTCCTTATGTCCATCATCATCAGTCAGGAGAGTCGCATGGCCCCCATACAAGTTAGATTGCTGGTTGAGCCTGCCAATATTTGTGGGTTCTGCCGACAATTGGCTAATGTGTATATGGGCCTGGAAAAAAAACAAAAAAAAAAAAAAAAAGTGTTTAGTGTCAGCTCGATGTCTGACAATACATTTTTATAGTTTAATGTGCCAAATTCAATTGTGTATTATTTGAAGATAAAATGGCCAAGGGACTTGTACAGCTAAAATTCTCATACATTAGGTTTTTTCTTTTTAAAGGGATAAAAATAGATAAAACAGTCAAGCTCCATTTTTAATTTTTCGAAAATTACAATTTTGGTATTTATTTATAAAATATAAAACTGGATAAATCAATAGAACTGTTCTTCAGCCTTTTTGCTTAGTGTCAAAACACAATGCAAAGTCTAAGTAGCTTTACAGATGTATGGTCTCTAGAATCTGTTCTGTAAATCAGTAAAAAATAGAAAAAGGGAGGGACAAAAAAAATGGGACAAGAGGATGACATATTAAAATGGTGGTTAAAAAGAAAAAATTACCATCATTAGGCAAAAACTTTATAATCCAGGAAGAAATGGGTAACTAGATATAATGCAACTTAGATAAAAGGCATTCAGTAGAAAGTAATTCAGTCATTTACTTAATTCGCTATTCTGCGCATCCCAAATTCTAAATAGTAATTTTCAGTAGTATTAATGTAATAAATGCCTCATTGTAGGCAAACAAAAAATAATGATTGTGTTGTCCCCAAAGCCAGAAAGATCCCATTGGAATCTGAAAGATCTTTACAAAGGTTTGCAAAACATGTTGGTCAAAAGATTATTACTGCTGGAATTAATTTGTGCCAAAGTCAACCAGAGGCACGAGATAAATATCATCCATGTGATTTTGACCTTGGATTTGCCATACATTCTTTAATGTAATTTTTTTGGAAATAAGATATAGGTTAAAACATCATGTTTATTGCCAATTTAAGAGCAAGTCATGATAGAACTACACAATATTCAACAGCTTGGTCATTAAGTGTGAATGGACTACATAACCTAACTGTAATTTAACACAATTCCAAGAAGTGTCCACATCCAACTACAGCTTGTGGCCAATACAGAAACAAGGCAGAGCTCCTATTCAACTCTATACAGAATGCACAACTCAGCGAAAATAATTTAATATACTTAATGTAGAAAAATATTTTTCTGTCACTTAAACAACTCAGTAACAATGGCTTTGTGAGAAGGAACGTTCACAACAATATTAACCACTAACTCCTCTGATCTACATAGCGTGGTATTAGGAGTGGAAAAGAACCCTCCTACAGTATTATACAAGGAATGGGCTGCATGACTTGTCATTCAATGATTAAAAAGAACATTTGTTGCAGGTGAGGTGCCCAATGTATTGTTTCACCTGACAACCCCCAAACCATAAAACACGTAACGCTGCGTTCTGCATTCCTTAACGCCTGAGCAGAAACATTTCTGAAAATCGCAAATGTCATTCTGTATCCTCTGCCAGTGCATGTAACAACTTGCCACATTATTATACTAAGGGGAAAAAAAACCCTTAAAAAAACCCCTCAGATACAGAACCTTTGTTTCCTAATTAAATGAAACATTAGACCTTACTGGTACCCAATGCTTGTATTCTGCAGATCCTTTCCATCGTAATGAAAAACTTCTGAAGAACCCTAACCTCTGCATTCAAAGTCAATTGAGTGGATTAGTTACAGAATAGAAGTCTCATAACAGATCCAGGAGCCATTATAGCAATGCAATGTTATCCTGAGGGCCGTAGCATAGCATCTGGATATCTCACAACTGCAATACCACACACTTGTAGAACGTCTTATTTTATAAGTGACATAGAATTAGTCGTAATTGTATGTGTTACACATTTGTATAACACATACAGCAACAAGAAAATAAAAAAAGAAAATTTACTTGTAATGCAAACGGTCATATTACAGGTCTGTATTGTACCTATCTGTAATATGACACTGTATATGAGCTCAATCTGTACCTTTGACTTCATATATGCCATTATATTTAAGGAGGCCACTTTTCTTAATTGATTTCCATTGGAGCGAAGAAAAAAATAAATTTGTTGTACATGTTAAAAGAAGATGCCATATTTCAGGGATACTCTTCGGTGGACGGATGCACAGACTCTGATACATGTGTTGTCATACAAGTACAGCTCACAGGATTGTGCCATGTCTATGAAGTGACATTAAAATACTGTAGTAAAGTATTTAGAATCTGATTTTTTATTTTAAACAGAAATAATGTAATCTTATTAGTGCAATACATTGTTTGGGCAAGTGAAATTTATTTTAACGAAACGTTGCATCAAACGTGCTTTGGACCTAATCACAGAGTATATAATACACAATTAATAAAAGTATCAGGAACTCATGACAAAAAATATATGAATCTTAATATTGTAATTCAAAGCCTCGCTCACCAACTACTCCTCCTTTGATGCTATATCTTCTGTAAAATAGAGGATGAACGGGGATCACAAAGTGACCCTTGGCCATTATCAATAATTGCCACCAATTTTTCTGTAACATATAAGATAACCATACTAAAGTTCCCAAAAATGTGGAGATCCATCATGACGACACTTGGTGGCCCCCTAACTTCCTTCTCAGCACGGCACACACACACACACACACACACTTACACACACACACACACACACACACACTTACACACATCAGTATTGCAAAAGCCCCAAATATACATGTTACATACCTGCTTACATTTTCAGCTAAAATGCATATGCTTTTAATAGGTTTCTATTGACCGGGGGATAGGAATGTTAATGCTTTGGTGTAGATGCTGATCCTTACATTGAATTGTTGAACGGTCATAGAGATTTGCTTTCTCTATATAGTCATCTGTTTTATTAGCAAGTACCTGTAACAATTCCTTCTATAAATATACATATTTACATTCTATAAATCCCCATCTTATATAATTTAAACATATAGATTGCATATATTTAAATTATATTTTATAAATATACAGTTCTAAAACATCTAGAAAGTTAGTACACTTAACATATTGCAAGCCAAAATGTAAGAAGTAAATGTAAATGTAGGAGTACTGCAGACGCAAGGATCATCACCGACATCTCAACAATTGACATTGATAAAAATAAAAAAAAAATGCCACTTCCACCAATTTTGTTGTAAAACACAAATATCCATGTGCGGAGTAAATACAAGATTAACATACAAAAAAGAAAGCACACTTTTTCCAATATGTCTAGCTAGAGAATGGTCGCCTGTAGAACAACTCTCTTTTATAAATTACGGTATATAGTGTTCAAAGTCTCATCGTCATGTAGCCATGCACAATGCATAATGCACATTATGCCTTATGATTCAAAACTGTCCCAGGAAAAAAAAAAATTCGTTCAGCTTTCATTTTCTATACTACATTGGAAAAATAAAATCTTTGCTCAGATTGTATGCACTTGGTAGCAGGGTTACCTATGACAGTTTTCATACATGGACCCAACTGAATGTTAAAGGGACCCTATCAGCACAGAATGACTGTTCAAACCAAATACAAGTGCTCAGTGCACCCTTGGTGTGGCCAAACATTTAAGGGCACCTTCCCACCTACTTGTTTTCCATCTATCTTAGCCCTTTTTTGTTATGAAGCCAGAGCTGTCAAAGAAGCCAGGGGAAGGTTGAGATAGATGGAAAAACAAGCTGGTGGGAAAGGTGCACTAAAATGTTTGGCCACATCAAGTGTACACCGAGCACCTGAACAGTCATTCTGTTTTGACAGATTCTCTATAAAAAAAAAAACCAGAATACAGCAATTTCTGTTAAACCAGCTCATATAATTCTAAAACAGATTTAATGTGTTTCCTTTTCGATAAACCTGAAGTGATAGAATACTGAAAATCTTGTCTATAGCACGTAAAACGTTCCTTAATATAAAATAGTCCCCTTGTAAAAGAAATAGAACATATACTTGCCTCCCGCGGCAGTGCTGTTCCAGTGATGTTGGCGCCACATCTCTTGCAGCTCATGCAATATTGTTATGCCACATGACCCAGGCAGCCAATCAGCAGCTGCTATTTAGCTGTTGCATTCTCACTTCTGCTTGTCTGAGGGTCGTTCAAGGAAAGCAAGTACGCAGCAGCCCAATAGCAGCCGATTGTTCTGCAAAGTGATCCCTGCAGCTCAGAAGCCCTGGGCAACTCGACATAGCTGCAGGAGATATGTTATTTTTAGTTTACAACGGGCAGTACTTTATTTAAAAAGGGGTTGTCTGGTTAATGGACACCCCCTGTAATTTTTATCTTTCAGAGGGGAAGAGTCTTAGTGTTCAAGACATTTCTCAAGAGCAAACAGAATATGAGATGCAGAAAAAGGTACAAGCTTTTATACAGATGAATACAGAACACGTCCATCCTAAAGTCATGAGTTTAAAAAAAGGAAATTTATAATTATAAAATACAAGTCTATACCTTTCTTTGCATTGTAACCATTACATGTCAATGTCAGAAAAAGGAGCATATAATGCTGGAAACAATAATCATTACAGGGAATCTTCATTAATGGGGCTTCTAGGGGAAAAGCTAAACAAGCGATTGCGTCTCCCATACTCACTAAGGGAATACCGTAAGGATGGCACACTATCAGCCAAAACAGGCATACCCCCCTATAGGATGTAACCGTCTGTTACTGCAAGCATCAGGCTTGACGCTGCATTACAGCATGACCGAGGATACAAATACATACAACTTTACATTCAATCAACTATTTTCTCTATGAATTAGGACAAAGCACTAATAAATTAAAGCTTCAAAGCAGCCCTTCAGGCGGCAGTGAAAATGCCATTGTATGATGTATAAATCAACAAATCTGGTGCCTCCTCATGAATGATCCTGCTGCCGTTTTTTGTCCCCCATCACGAGGAGCGCACCATATATGCGGACCATATATTTGCCATTTTGTCTCAACTATTCAATTGTGATTGGAAGGTCACTTTAAAATCAAGTTGTATAGTCATATTTAACAGGGATCATACACTACTGTTTACAGATCCTCCCTGGGGAACTTCTCTACAGTCTGTAGGTGGCCACACTGCAGTCTGCTGGGACTATAGACGTAACTGTAAACTAGTATTTTGAGGTGGGAAAGACCCCACACTTTGCAATACCATGCAACATGTAAAGGTTATTATTAAAAAAATAAGTTCTTCCTTATCCACTTGATTGGGGATAACTTGCTGATCCCTGGGTGTCGTCTCGCTGGTACCTCCAGTAATCTCAAGATAAGTATTCTTCAACCCTGAGCACTTGACTCCATAAGCCCCATCTTGAGTGGATTAGTGGTGTACATGCTTAACCTCCGCTTCATTCATTGTCAATGGAACTGGAGAAAATAGCGGAGAACAGCACCCAGCTTTCTCCAGTAGTCCCATAGACAATGCATGGAGCAAAGGTCGAGCATACGCACCTCTGCTCTATTCAAGATGGGGGCTTGCAGAGTCCTAATCCCAGGATGCCTGCAGTTACATTAGTAGGACCCCCAGCAATTAGCATGTTATTACTGTACGGGTAAGTTCTTGTGTGACAAATTATTTATGCCGGAAATTCAAGGTGAAACCTGAGTCAAATCCACACAGAATTGTGCACGTTTCTAAATATTCCTGCTGAAGTGGAAAAAAAAAGGGTAACAATTAGTTTAAAATCTGCACTTCTGGATTATGTAACAGATTACAGGAATCCTTCACAAAATCGACATCACTGCATTACTTGCACATTTGTTATTTTTCTGTGACATGCTGTGAATTAAAAAATACACAATCCAAGTCATTTCCACATAGTTTGCAGCATGTGGATGACATTTGTTACATTGTATCCACTTGCCACTAATGTAATTCTACATGGATTTTAACTGCACAAAAAACTTGCAAAATTTATGACCAGTGTGGACTTAGGGGTACTTTGCACGTTGCGACATCGCTACTGCGATCTCATCGGGGTCAAATCGAAAGTGACACACATCCAGCACCGGTAACGACGTTGCAACGTGTAAAGCCTAGAAGCACCGATAAACGATCGCAAATGCGTTGAAAATCGGTGATCTGTGTAGTGTCGGTCATTTCCATAATTTAGCTGCAGCGACAGGTATGATGTTGTTCCTCGTTCCTGCGGCAGCACACATCGCTGTGTATGAAGCCGCAGGAGCGAGGAACATCTCCTTACCTGTGTCCCGCCTGCAATGAGGAAAAAAGGAGCTGGGCGGGATGTTTACGTCCCACTCATCTCCGCCCCTCCACTTCTATTGGCCGCCTGCCGTGTGACGTCGCTGTGACACCGCACGACCCGCCCCCTTAGGAAGAAGGTGGGTCGCCGGCCAGAGCGACGTCGCAGGGCAGGTAAGTGCGCGATAATGTTCGCTACGGCAGCTATCACAAAAGATCGCATCTGCGACGGGAGCGGGGACTATCGCGCTCGGCATCGCTACAATTGCCTAGCGATGTCGCAGCGTGCAAAGTACCCCTTAGCCCCACATTATTCACCTCCTCATACACACAAAATGTATTCTTGGCCTTGCACGTTTACCAAGTAAACTGAGCAATCGGGCTTACTGTATCATCATTAAATTGGATCTAAGCTAAATAATTCAGCTTACAGGGGTTGTCCACTAATTGAACAATCCCATATTAAATGCTGTAATCCTCCAAGTAAAATAAAAATCGTATACTCCCCTCCTGCACTGGCGCAGTTTCAGCGATGTTGGCGCCAAGACGTGACATTAATATGGTCGTGAAAGCGAAGCAGCCAATCAGAAGCTGTTAATGGGCTGCTTTGGTCACAATTAAAAAAAAAAAAGTAGCATTATAAACACATTATGGGATGTGGAGGTAAAGCAGTAATAGCTGGGAGACTAGTATTAATACCAAGTGTGTTTTCTAGAGGAGAAAGGCACTTCACTCGGTTTCCCACAAAGATGGTGGCTGCAGCAAAGTCCTTCACAGAATTAGAATGGATTCTCATGCACCATGGAGCACCTAAACTGACCACGCTCACCACCCAGGCATGTTTGACAAACGTTTGGGAGTCTTGAGTAGAGACTTTACAGCAGGCGTTCGCAAACTATAGTTTTCTGGAAAGGCATGCTGAGATCTGAACTTCTGCAACAGCCACATTGCCCCAACTTTCCAAAAATAAAACAACTTGCATACATATTCTTAGCAGACCTCGGATTTGTGCAGGAATGGTGGTTATGATGAAATCAGAGGTTACTTTTCACTGAAGACAAATGAACACAACTCTACAAAAGAGTTCACTACCACATTCTGCCCGAAATACTTAGTGTTGCTTGAAGAGTTCTCAGGAGAAATAGTAAAAAAATACATAATAGCGCCAACACAAGCAGCCCAAGTGTATTTCTGTAACTTATTTCCTTCTTTGGCACCAGTCATGGAATTGCACTCCCCCGTGATATTCCATTTTAATATTTTGCTAAAAGGTGTCTGGGTTAGGCCCTTTATTTAGGGATCAAGATTTTCACAAAACCCTTTGATTGCTGCTCTAAATGTTGTAAAACAGGCAGAAAGAGCAAAGGTAGGTAACACCTCGACATATATTTGAGGCTCAACCATATTTAGTTTTTTTACAGTCGTTATCACTAGTTGAGACGCTTTTAGACTATAACCATTTAAATAAAATCTGTGCAGCTTATTGGTTCACAATTCTGTCATTGAAGAGGTTTGGAAACCCCTACTCAATGTGCAGACTCACCTGAAGCGAGTATCTTTTCTATAAGGTCTACCGTATAATTTACCATCTGATGGTTGCAGAACAAGTACAGGGAACCAATTCTACAACATTAGGATTAAGGCGCTGGCTATCCTTGCAGCCTGAGGAATTCTTAGGACAGCTACTACCTAATACAGTCTGTGCTGCCCCCAATGCATGAGGCACGTTTCCCTTGTCTCCAATCCTAAGAATCTAGAAATCTGCAGGCTGGAAGTGAATTTTGGCAAATGAGACAAAGATTACAACAGGTTCACAGTGAAAAAAGACAAGTGCATTGTCAGATGTGGACACACAAGCACATCGTTTTCCTCACACTTCTGCTCATGTAATTCCACAGAATCAAAGGCAAGTTGAGGAAATGGATCCAAAAGGCAAAGATTGCTGATGTCTGCTGTCAGGATGTGGTTCCCCATGCAACTCTCCTTGGATGCTAGGGGATCTCAGAGAGTCTGTCGAAAACACTTCCAAGTTATAAGAAAAATGTGCTGAATATGAACCTTGAGAGATCCATTTCGGATGATCCTCTGCTCCTCTGTCAGTCACCATTATCTGGAGGTGAGGAAGTGTAGTACATGAGAGATCAAGATGTGGAATGGAAGGAAAGAGTTGAGCTGCAGAATTGTAGTTGCCCTTTTTTTTTGTCCCTGTGATTGGTGATGAGGATCCCATGGAGAACTGCCTTGCTCCCACCTTCTGCTGGAAACAGGTCACTCGCTCACAAGAGAAAACATACAGCGCATAATAACGTACAAGGCAATGCCCTCGCTCCCTGCTGTGGCCCATACTTCTGGCTCTTTGGTCAGTTTTTAGAGAAGCTTTATATTTTATGTCTTTAAATGAAAAAGAAAAAAAAATATATTCTTTTGCTGTGTTTAGTCCAATAAAAGAATATAAAAAGAAGAGAAAAACAAAAAATATCAATGTCTTGTTCACAATAAATAATTTGCAAGTACCGCCTGTGAGTATTTTGATTTCAAGTGCCAGGGTGAAAAGCGGCTTCTCTGGGCTTCCATATTACAGGTGAGACAGTCTCCTGGGCAGGGCAGCACGGACACTGAGTACAGCACCACACCAAGCTCTCCATTTCAGGTGCAAGGCTTTGGCACCACTGAGCCCCCTTGCAACTGCACTGCTGCAGATGATGTAGGTAGCTTCCTTATTGTTCTGGGTACTCTGTGTGGGGTAAATAAGAGGCTTACAATTCCTCCTTCCCCTTAAAGCACAGATTCCTGCTAACTGCTGGTTGGACCATCATTGAGGAAGTAGGTGGTCATTTCTCCTTTGCCTTTGACTTTAACAACTCCTCGAAACTCCAACTGATAACCTCTAGCTACCAATACTTGGTACAGATCAGTTGTAACCTAAAGAAGGAAAAACATTTTTATTTACATTTATATCCACCGCACAAAATAGAAAAACAAAAAACACAACATGTATTCACCTCCCAGTTCAGCTCTGCTCCTTCGATGTTAACACTTTGTCTCCCAGCAGTCATTGATCAACTGCAGCATTCACTATTCTGTCAGTGGGGATATCTACTGTGAAGGCTTACTGAATGACTGCAGTGGTTATGTGACAATGTCATTTGAGTGCTGGAAAACATTGCGTTGACATCAGAGGATCGGCTCTAATACAGGATGTGAGATTATTTGGGTTTTGTTGTATTTTTTTTAATTTACAGTCATGGCTGAAATTATTGGCACCCTTGATATTGTTCCAAAAAATTAAGTATTTATCCCGTAAAATTATTGTAATTACATGTGTTTGTCATACATATGTTATTTCCTTTAGGTGTATTGGAAGAACACACACACACAAAAAAAAAAAAAGGGGAGAAATTGGACATATTTCACACAAAACCCCCAAAACAGACTGGACAAAATTGTTGCATCTTTTCAAAACTGTGGGTAAACAATTTTATTTCAAGCATGTGATGGCAAACGTGACAAGAAACAGGTATGGGCAATATGAAAATCACACCTGAAACTAGATGAAAAGGGGAGAAGTTGACTCAATCTTTGCATTGTGTGCCCCACTAAGGATGGAGAACAAAGAAAAGGAAACTGTCGGAGGACTTGAGAACCAAAAATGTTGAACGTGTCAACAATTTCAAGGTTCCAAGTCCATCTCCAGATATCTTAATGTTCCTTTGCACACAGTGCATAACACAAATCAAGGGGTTTACAACCCATGGCACTGTAACTTATATCTCTGGATGTAGACGCCAGAGAGAAATTGATGAAAAGTTGCAACGCAGGATAGTGCGGATGATGGAAGCAGCCCCAATCAAGTTCCAAAGAAATTAAAGCTTTCCTGCAGACTCAAGGTGCATCAGTGTTAGTGCAAACTATTCATCGACATTTGGAGAAGACCCAGGAGAACCCCACTGCTGACAGAGACATAAAAAAGCTAGACTGCAGTTTGCCAAAATGTACGAAAGTAAGCCAATATTCTTCTGGGAAAGAGTCTTGTGGACAGATGAGACCAAGATAGAGTTTTCTGGTAAAGCACAACATTTTACTGTTTGCCGAAAACCGGAATGAGGCCTACAAATAAAATACCAGTATCTACAGTCAAAAATGGTGGAGGCACAAAGATGTTTTGAGGTTGTTTTGCTGATTCTGGCACTGGGTGCCTTGACTGTTTGCAGGACATAATGAAATCTGAAGATTACCAAAGGATTTTGGGTCAAAATGTAGTGCCCAGTGTCAGAAGTTGGGTTTGTATCCTAGGTCATGGCTCTTCCAGCAGGACAATAACCCCAACATACTTCAAACAGCGCCCGGAAATGAATGGAAACCAGGCGCTGGAGGGTTCTGAAGTTGCCAGCAAGGGGTCTTGATCTAAATCTTATTGAACACCTATGGAGAGATCTCAAAATTTCTGTTTGGAGAAGGCAACCTTCAAATATGACAGCAAAAGAAGAGTGGTCCAAAATTCCCTTTGAGAGGTGTAAGAAGCTTATATATAGTTTTATATAGTTATAGGAAGTGATTGATTGCAGTTATTTTTTACAAAAGGTGTGCAGCCAAATATTAATTTGAGGATGCCAACAATTTTGTCTGGCCCATTGTTGGAATTATGTGTGAAATTATGTCCAATTTGCCTTTTTTTCCTGTTTTATTGAATTGTTCCAACACACCCCAAGGAAATAAACATGTGTATTTGCAATAATTTTCTTGGAGAAAAACTTTTTGGGAGCAATTTTAAGGGTGCCAACACTTTTGGCAATGACTGTATGTGGGGCACTTAAGCAGTTAAGAAGGTATTGTCCAGTAGTGGTCAGCACTTTTAAAATACAGTACAGACCAAAAGTTTGGACACATCTCATTCAAAGAGTTTTCTTTATTTTCATGACTCTGAAAATTGTAGATTCACATTGAAGGCATCAAAACTATGAATTAACACATGTGGAATGAAGTGTGAAACAACTGAAAATATGTCTTATATTCTAGGTTCTTCAAAGTAGCCACCTTTTGCTTTGATTACTGCTTTGCATACTCTTGGCATTCTCTTGATGAGCTTCAAGAGGGAGTCACCGGAAATGGTTCTCACTTCACAGGTGTGCCCTGTTAGGTTTAATAAGTGGGATTTCTTGCCTTATAAATGGGGTCGGGACAATCAGTTGTGTTGTGCAGAAGTCTGGGGGATACACAGCTGATAGTCATACTGAATAGACTGCTAGAATTTGTATTATGGAAAGAAAAAAGCGGCTAAGTAAAGAAAAACGAGTGGACATCATTACTTTAGGAAATGAAGGTCAGTCAGTACGAAAAATTGGGAAAACTTTGAAAGTGTCCCCAAGTGCAGTGGCAAAAACCATCAAACGCTACAAAGAAACTTGCTCACATGAGGACCGCCCCAGGAAAGGAAGACCAAGAGTCACCTCTGCTGTGGAGGATAAGTTTATCCGAGTCACCAGCCTCAGAAATCGCAGGTTAACAGCAGCTCAGATTAGAGACCAGGTCAATGCCACACAAAGTTCTAGCAGTTCTAGCAGCAGACACATTTCTAGAACAACTGTTAAGAGGAAACTTTGTGCAGTAAGCCTTCATGGTAAAATAGCTGCAAGGAAACCACTGCTAAGGACAGGCAACAAGCAGAAGAGACTTGTTTGGGCTAAAGGACACAAGGAATTGACATTAGACTAGTGGAAATCTGTGCTTTGGTCTGAGGAGGCCAAATTTAAGATCTTTGGATCCAACCACCATGTCTGTGCGACGCAGAAAAGGTGAAGGGATGGACTCTACATGCCTGCTTCCCACCGTGAAACAGGGAGGAGGAGGTGTGATGGTGTGGGGGTGCTTTGCTGGTGACACTGTTGGGGATTTATTCAAAATTGAAGGCATACTGAACCAGCATGGCTACCACAGCATCTTGCAGCGGCTTACTATTCCATCCGGTTTGCATTTAGTTGGACCATCATTTATTTTTCAACAGGACAATGACCCCAAACACACCTCCAGGCTGTGTAAGGGCTATTTGACTAAGAAGGAGAGTGATTGGGTGCTACGCCAGATGACCTGGCCTCCACAGTCACCAGACCTGAACCCAATCGAGACGGTTTGGGGTGAGCTAGACCGCAGAGTGAAGGCAAAAGGGCCAACAAGTGCTAAGCATCTCTGGGAACTCCTTTAAGACTGTTGGAAGACCATTTCCGGTGACTACCTCTTGAAGCTCATCAAGAGAATGCCAAGAGTGTGCAAAGCAGTAATCAAAGCAAAAAGGTGGCTACTTTGAAGAACCTAGAATATAAGACATATTTTCAGTTGTTTCACACTTTTTTTGTTCAGTATTTCATGCCACATGTGTTAATGCCTTCAATGTGAATCTACAATTTTCAGAGTCATGAAAATAAAGAAAACTCTTTGAATGAGATGTGTCCAAACTTTTGGTCTGTACTGTATTTTAAAAGTGCTGACCCCTACTGGACAATACCTTCTTATCTGCTAAAGTGCCCCACATACAGTCATTGCCAAAAGTGTTGGCACCCTTAAAACTGCTCCAGGAAAAGTTTTTCTCCGAGAAATTTATTGCAATTATTGGTGTGTCCAAACTTTTGGTCTGTACTGTACATGACTTGTAAAGTGTTATCTTCAAAAGATGGTAAGAACCAAAGTGCAATGGAATAGGACATAAAAATGCACCTCGAGCCACAAATAACTATGCATAAGTACAACTATCACTAGAAGAGGGCAACCTAATGATATGTGACTAAGATAATGAACGTGCTTTAGCTGCACATGAAGCCCCAGAAAAGGTAATTATATGTCTCCTAAAAACCTGTATACATAGAATAACCAAAGAAAGTGTTAGGGTAGAAATAAATGTTTATTGTCGAATACAACCTTGCACAGACAATTAAAAACCAAATAAACACAATAGACGCATTAGAAACAGATTTGAGCAAAGGAACAGGAAGAGAACATAAGTACTATGAAGACTAAAGCAAGAAAAGGAGAAAATAAATTATCTCTAGGTAATATAAAGGAAATACACACTTATGACTGAAAGTGATTTCATACCAAATAGTGCCAAAGACCAGAATGTGATTTACTGACCCGGGTTCAGGATGTTCAAAGCATTGCTTCTGCCGCCTCCCTTAGGAGAGTTTCAATGTATCAAAACTCAGTGTGGGAAACCGGAGCAGAGCTTTGTACACACTATGTGGTTTGTTTTTTTAAAGTATTGTACAACATTATTTATACTGTGGTCAAAGGGGTAACGTCTCTCCTTGTGGAGATTGACATGCCAATGTAATAAGACTTAAGTCACGCAAAGCTTATCTAGGAAATTAAATAGTCTTTTCAGAGAGGAAAAGGACTTGAACGCTAGTGCCACCTACTGGAAGTAGCAATCGTAAATGTCAATATCAACCCTTTAAAGGGAACCTGTCATCAGGAATTTGGCTTTCAACCTAAACGTTTCCCCCTCTGCAGCTCCTGGGCTGCATTCTAGGAAGGTTTTTGTACTTTTTGTGCCCCTTTTTAAACCAAAATAAACACTTTATAAACTTGTACCTTTCTGTTTGAAAATCTTGTTAATTTTCCATGGGGGCAGGCCGTGTGGCGTCCGTTGCTGTAGCTTACGCCGTCCCCCATGCTCCAAATCATGCCTCATAACGCCGCCCACTGCGCCGAGGTCCCGTGCACGCCGGGACACCTAGTGACGTGGTCGCAGGCACGAGAGTATGGGCGGCGCTGTGATTGCATCGCAAGTGCGCGCCCATACTCTCGTGTGCGCGCTCCCCCCTCTGTACGTCGCTCAGATCCTCTGCTTCTCCTGTGCTCCGCTCCTCCCATCTATTTCCTGCTGCAGGGTACGATGGGAAGGAGGTGACGTCGGGCCGGCGCAGAACGCTGGAGGCAGTGGGGGAAAGGGCGGGCACGAGAGTATGGGCGCGCACTTGCGATGCATTCACAGCGCCGCCCATACTCTCGTGCATGCGACCACGTCACTAGGTGTCCCGGCGTGCACGGGACCTCGGCGCAGTGGGCGGCGTTATGAGGCATGATTTGGAGCATGGGGGACGGCGTAAGCTACAGCAACGGACGCCACACGGCCCGCCCCCATGGAAAATTAACAAGATTTTCAAACAGAAAGGTACAAGTTTATAAAGTGTTTATTTTGGTTTAAAAAGGGGCACAAAAAGTACAGAAACCTTCCTAGAATGCAGCCCAGGAGCTGCAGAGGGGGAAACGTTTAGGTTGAAAGCCAAATTCCTGATGACAGGTTCCCTTTAACAAGAGATGTTACGGTCACAATGTGACTGCAGGATAGTGAGGGACAGGGGGCTCCTATGCTGTCACTCACGCTAGGAGACCCAACCTCAGGCTTACCCCTAATAGTGGAGATGCCAGAGTCCACTGCCTGGCTATTCTCCTGACTGGACCTAATCTGTTACCCCCCCAGGGAATGAAAGGGCAGGAGTGTGATGACACAGATTAAGACAGTCAAGGGAAAACAAAAACTCAGACACACTGCAAACTCAGACTAAAGAGAAAAGCAAGAGCAGGAAGGTAGCAACAAAAAGACAACAAGGGTTAACACCACAACTCTTGCAAGCCTGCCTAAGCCTGTGAGTCGATGGCTGTGTCTCCCTGCACTGATCACAGACCTTAAGGAAGATAGCAGGCAGAGTGCCAGAATCTGTAGTTTTCACATATCCTGACACCGCCATGAAAGTTGTTGATGCCTGCAAAATATCCTTGTGACTGATACCCCTTAGGCGCTAAAGGCCTCTCATACAGCCAAATCAAATCTCTTGCTTTGCAGTAAGAATGGCAACACCCCCAACTCTTATCTGCAAATAAGATAAGATCCAGCCCAAAATCTCTAAGGGATACTTCTCTCATAACGAGATCGCTAGTGAGATCGCTGCAGAGTCACAGGTTTTGTGACGTAATAGGGGTCTCACCAGCGATCTTGTTATGTGTGACACTAAGCAGCGACCTGGCCCCTGCTGTGAAATCGCTGATCGTTACACACTGTTCTGGTTTATTTTCTTCAAAGCGATGTCCTGCTGGGTAGGACGCATCGCTGTTTTTGACACCTACCAACAACCTCCCATACAGGTCGCTGATCGCTACTGCGTCGTTGGTAATGTCTGACTGTGTGACATCTCACCAGCGACCTCCCTGAAACTTACCAGCAATCCTTATCAGGTCGCATCGTTTTCGGGAACGCTGGTAAGTTGTTAAATGTGACGGGGGCTTAAGTCATGTGGCAAAGCTCCTTTACGGGTCAATATTGACTTTTAGGATGATTGCTACTTTTAGTAGGTGCCACTTGAGTTCAAGTACTCTTCCACTCTGAGGAGGAAATTTGCAAATTTATTTACACTGTAGCACTTGCTTTGGGTATTCTGTGAATACAATTATAACTACGGTATGTGACTCCACTTTTGGACCAAAGGAAGTAGCGGACTATCAGCCCGTGTGGAAAACCCCCTTTTTATATTCATTAGCTCTTAGAAATTCATCTGACTGTTTTATTGCTGTGAATGTGTAGTGTGTCACAATCTGTATTCATTGATCCAGTTTAAGAATGGCCACAGATGTTATTCCTCCTCTATATAGTCTATAAACCTATATAGGAAGTGTAGTTACATATTGACATCAATGACTGTGGAAGCAGATAGCGTATCCTCTACATGGATGAGTGTTGGCAATAGTCAATTCAATGTTCATCGAGAGCCTCAAAAGAAGTCTATAATAAAAATACTAACCTGTATGCGGTCTGGTACTCCAGTGCTGTCCATTCGACTTGCTACATTCACAGTGTTTCCCCAAATATCATATTGGGGTTTACGAGCTCCAATAACACCAGCAACCACAGGACCAATGTTAAGTCCTGCAGAAGAAAAACAAAAAATTATTGAGATCGAGCTGTTTAATGAAAATTAACCACCAACCTCCTTTCATCCAATATAATGTTGTCTCACAGGATGTTAACGTGGCAGAAAGTTACATGAAACATAACTTTCATTACATACTGCAATATTAATGCCACCTTGATAATGATGTAACTTGGCATGTGTTGGAACACAATTATTTATATCAATGACCATTATGAAGACAACTCAGCAGTTGTAAACATATACTTTTCATTATGGAAACAAATTATTCCTTGTATTCCTAAGATAGGTGAACGAAAGTTGTATTTAAGGAAGTCAAGGGAAGAAAAATGGAAGACATTACATTGATATATATATTAAAAAAAAAAAAAGTCCTCCGATATTGTAATACCCACCAATCTTCATCTGGAAGTTATTGAAGGAGTGCTCATTGATATACTTCATCTGCTCCATCAGCTTCATCGCGTAGTCGGCCAAGGCGGTAATGTGCGATTTGCCCTCCTTGTCGTAGGTCGTATCGTTGAGCCCCGAGGCCGCCATGTATGTGCTGCCAATAGTTTTGATTTTCTCTAACTGCTTGAACTTTTCTTCACTTATGATCTGTTGAAGAGGTTCAAAGGTTACCAAAATCTAGACATTTATCTGGATATTTTCTCGTCCTGAGCTTCTTAACACAGAAAAGTAAAATCTAATTCTTTCATCAATATGCTGTTACCAATTTATCTTAAAAGAACAATGATTATACATTGGAAGAATCTCCCAACCTTCCAAATGATCTCCACCAGAATTTACAGCAGTAGAACACTCATGTTGGACGTTCAAGGGGTTTTGCCAACATGTAGCTCTGGCCATTCATTTTAATGAAGAGAAGAGAGGATGATTTCCATCTGACCAGGCTATTTATATCCTCACATAATAGCTGTGCATTCACTATAAAGGTTATCATACACCATCCATAACTGTTGGTGCATTCTTCCCAATTCTTTACCCCTATGGCTTTTTTAATAGGGCTTTAATAAACGTCACTCCTTTTATCTTATCCACCAAGCAGCTGGAGAAATTTTTTCTTTTTGCTTATTCTTCTCAATTCTCCTATACAGATGCTTGCTCAGCTGAAGGTACATGCGTTTTCAATGGGATGAGGGGAATAACTCTGAGAAATATAATCTCCTGAAAACAAAGGCTTGAACATGTTGAATACCAACATGCAAAGTACTTCTCCATCCAACACCTACCCATGCTAAAAACCATGACTAGGCATTGACCTTGCAAAATATAATGTACTCTTTAAATCAGTTAAATTAAATCAATGCAATTTAGCTTCAAATATACATATATGTGAATAGTTAGACTTGCAATTTAAAAGAAAAATGCACAGGGAGTAACAAAACCTGACTGAATGCAACACTCATTTCTCTCCTCTACGAGATGTGACCATGTGGAAGACTACAGAACAGCAGTCAATCGCCCATGTGATCTAATTAACAATCCCCAGGACCTCGAATGTCAATTTTTGGTAGGAGTAAAAAAATCAATCAAAAGCAGCTTCAAGCCTATGGAACATGCCAATCAGAAAATCATTTATAGCACACATACATTTGTATGTGTGTTACTACATCTTCAAGTGAATGCTTTTATTCTGACAGGCTGTCAAAATAACAGCAAAGATTAAATCGGAAGTGAAACAATCATGTACACATCGTTATACCTTTTAGGATCCTTCACTTAGGGACAGTGGACTTTTCTGGTAAGCAAAAAGAGACTGCTTTTTTTGTGAATGTAGGTGAAAGTTTTAAAAACTTTTTTCATGGATTAGCCTTTAAAATAAATTCAGCCTTGTTTTACTTGGGTGCATAAAAATAGGTACCTAATTTCTGCACATAGAAGTGATTATTTTCTTATTGAACAAAATTGGTGCCATCACCTGGGAGAACAGGGACAGTATTGGGCATTGTTAATCAATTGGTACTCATCACTGGGAGGACAGAGCATCATTAGGCATTGATAACCGAGTGGTATTCATCACTGGAAGGACAGGGCCAATATTAGGCATTGATAATCATTTGGTGCCAATCACTGATAGGATAGGAACAGTATTTAGTATTAGTAAATATTTGGTGCCTATCACTAGTAGGATAGGGACAGTATTCACCATTTGTAATCATTTGGTGACCATCACTGGTAGCATAGGGACACTATTTGGTATTCATAATTATTTGGTTCCCATCACTGGGAAAATAGTGACAATATTAGTCATCAGTGATCATTTGGTGCCCATCACTGGGAGGATTGTGACCGTATTGGGCATTAATGATCATTTGGCGCCCATCACTGGGAGGATAGGGACAATATTGGGCATTAATGATCATTTGATGTCCATTACTGGGAGGATGGGGACAGTGTTGGGCATTGGTAATCAGAGTGCATCAATAATAGATGCTTGCCATCATGACACTCGAAATGCATAGAGAAGGAAGAATGCTTACTACTTATATATTTTGCCTATAGTTTTCACTTTATTATTCACCAAATAAAGAAGACTTTGTAAAGCTGGATCTCCTTCTGAACATTGCTAATCAGAGCATCACTTTGTTATAATTAGATAAACTGAAGGGGTGAATTTGTAAATCATATTGGTCTGGCATATATTTTGGTATACCAGAAAAAAACAGTCTGGTCTTTAGTGGTTTTCCAAGAATGTTTGGTAATATTACTAAACAGACTAGAATTGTGTAAAATAAACTGTACATTGACTACATCAGTGAAGACCATGTACTTTCCATGGGAGGAACATTAAATATTAGACAAGGGCCGGGATAAGTGTTCATTTTTTATAAAAATATTACATATAATATTTGTCATCACCTCATCAAAATCAGCAATAATCTCATTGAGAAGACGCAGACACTCGACTCCTTCATTATTGGCCTCTAGTTCAACGTAGAATTCTGAGAAATTACTGATCGATGCAAACATTACAGCCACACATTCACAGGATTGATAGTACAGTTCATCATTCCTATGTTCCCGGGCCAGAAAATGAGCGGCAACGTCTTTAGGAAGAATATTGTGTAGGAGACGCCTGTTGTATGCTTGCAGCTCTTCCATGTCCTCCTTTTCTCCAGTTGCCTAGATGGACATAAAAATCAGTCAATTAAGATCTCGTACATATCATACTTCGGTTTAAATTGGGAATATGGATATTCTCATCACAATAACATGCATCTCAGATTGAATAGTAAGTAGTGCCCTACATATTTACTGAGCCAAGATCTGTCCTATTGCAACACAGCCAATATTAGGTACTAGTGATGTGTGGCTTCTCTCAAACTAAGTTAGCATTACTCATTACTTACCAATAAATCCCCTGCTGCTCCCTCTTTGGTGTTACCCTTTGGTACCAGTAGGGAAGCGGTCCTTCTCATCAATAAACTGACTGCATGTTGGGTACGTGCTCGCTGAGGCCAGCGACTGGCTGATTGATTAACTGAATGTCAAGTATCAACCACTGAGGACTCTCAGTTCTTTTAAACAATTGTTTTTAACTGAATGTCATCATTTTCACTACCTGCTGCAAGCGCTGGATGATTCAAGGTGCTAGTAATGCTTATTTCTTTATTTTATATTATTCCCTACTTTGTGCCCACTTTATAAAAAAAACCACAAAAACCACCAGAAAACAGATTTAAAAATAGATATATCAAACTTATTATATGATATGCTTAAACTAGATACTTTCATGTCTCATGGCTCTGTATTAGTCATGATGAATGGTCACGCGTTTACAGACATTTGACATTTAAAGAGGACTTTTCACCAAATGTTTCATGCTGAACTGCACACACAATGTAGTAGCGGCTGCAGAGCAGAATACAATGTTCAACCTATTCATTCTGGAGATATTAGTAATCAAAGTATTCAGCCCCTAATGAGCTATTTTGTTATCAGAGAGATTTCACTGGGGGGCGAGTAATTCTTCCTCTTTCTGATGCTGACCATTCATAAGCTAGCAACACCACACTGGGGAAAAAAAAAATCAAAGAGCATGCCCCTACAATAGCTTCGAGCAGGCTAGTGTGAGACAAAATAACACAATCTGCCCCCTTTATTGCAGAGATATGACCCGTGCTGGAGCACAGCAGACCTGAGTGATTAAAAGCGCTCAACTCCAGCAGTCAGTGTGAGGGTTGGGGGGGAGACCATGTTAGGCCTATGACTAAGGACCTGTGTGGTCTGAAACATGTAAGGGAATGTCATTTTTTTTTATATTTGCACTATTTTCAATATGAAGAAATAAAGGAAAAGTTTTTATTCCTGTGAATTTTGGTGCTAGCCATTTCCTCTTTTTCATTTTTCCTTTTATTATAGCCGGTGCACATTATGGATCCTTTATTGTTCATATAATATTATAAGGAATAATATGTCATCATATGGTTTCTCATCTCAGGCATTCTGGATATTATGTTATATTATCCATATTTAGAGATATATATTTGCTCTTTAGAGAGATTGTTTTTTTACATGATCTAATAATACCCTTTGCAATAGAATTATTTGTATAGATAAATACACAGTTGCTTTGTATGAACAGGATATATATTGTACTGGTGTGTTATTGTAATTAATAGGCTCTATAATTGTGTATATCAATATGTACTATACATTATATATTTATTCCTTTTTCTAGTGAATATATGACTAAGACCAGGGAACTGGTGAAAATGTTAAAAATATTGTATATTCGTCTGATTTAAATTTGTCACATTTGGACGTATATTGTATATAATATTTTCAATAAAAAACTTTAATTGCATCAGAAGATTCAGTCTTGAGTGCAGTGGATTCCCTTTACAAGTGTGGGGGAAGAGGCAGTGCTGCAAAAGTTGCTAATCATTACAAACACTTCTAGTAGCAGTCCCCTCAAAGTCAGATGAGCTTTTCTAAGCTACTGTGGTGGCAAGTCCTTCTTTGCGCAGTTTGTTGCGGCTTATGATTTTTCAGCACAAGAAAGAGGGAGAAGTACATGTCTGCAGTGAAAGCTCTCTGAAAATGCCCACTTGACTTAAACTTCCCACACCCCTCCCCACACACTGACTGCTGGAGATGAGAGCTGTTAATCACGCTCTGATCTGCTGTGCTCCAGCACGTCATAACTCTGCAGTGAGAAGAGCAGTTTGTCATCATGTCTCACACTGAGCCTGCTCTAAGCTATTGTGGGGGCATGTTATTCTTTTCCCAGTGTCTTCCTGCCTGCTTACGATTGGTCAGAAAGAGGAAGAAAAACATGTCCCCAGTGAAATCTCTCTGATAACACCCAATTGGACTTGAAAGAAAAAAAAATGAACTCATTAGGTGCTGAATACTTTGATTCCTAATTAGAGCTGGGTGGACCCAGACTGTAAAAGTCCGGATCCGTGTGGTTTCAAAGTTTCCCGGGTGCCGGGCACGGGATTTCAGCTATTTGATTCGGATCCAGCACTTGAGAAGCTAAAAAAGATGAAAGTATAAATAAAGAAAATAAGAATGAAGCAAGAGCTTCATACTTTTTTTTTTAACCAAAATGTTTTTATTAAAGATTTTATACATTACATAAAACATACAATTCGGGGTCAACATAACCCCTACAGTTAAGAGCTTCATACTTACCGAGGCACCCACCGTTACAGCTGTAAACTGCTCCCACGCGGTTGTATGCTGGTTCTGCACGGCTGTATGCTTATTATTGCTCATCCATATGCACTCAGCACGGCTTTCCATGCCCACCCTGGCCTCTGTGATTGGTTGCAGTCAGACGCGCCCCCAGTCTGTGTGACTGCATCTGACTGCAAATCAGTCATCGCTCACCACGGCTCATTCATTCTCTCCATGGAGCAAACATATTACGTTGGACCTGCAGGGTGTTTAGGGAGTTAATTAAGTGGTGAAAGAGGGTGCTTTTAGTATTTTATTCCAAAAAAATAGGATTTTTTGGTGTTTATTTCCTTTCACTTACAGATTAGTGATGAGGGGGTGTCTCAGACGCCTGCCATCACTAACCTAAGGCTTAGTGACAGCTGTGGGCTGTTATTAACCCCTTATTACCCCGATTGCCACCGCACCAGGGCATTCAAGAAAAGCCGGGTAATGAGCCAGGCTTGTCACATCTAATGGATGCGACAATCCTGGACAGCTGCAGGTCGCTATTTTTTTAGGCTAGGGTGGTGGCCAATAATCGTACCCATCCACAGTCTAAGAATGCCAAGCCCCAGATGTTGGGCTTTATCTTGTCTGGGTATCAAAATTGAGAGAACCACATGCTGCTTTTTTTTAAAAAAGTTAATTTAAAAAAAAAAAAAAAAAAAAAAAAAAAAAAAGCCGCATGCGGTTTCTCTTATTTTGATACGCAGTCAACATAAGTGCAGGGCTGGGACTATAGCCTGTGGCCATAACTTTATCTGTGCTAGTATCATAATGTGGGGGAACCCTGCACCAATTTTTTAATTTATTTATTTTTACTGTATGGGTAGAGTCATACTGACATGTGACTCGCACGAGTACACTCGGCCCTATGTAAGACAATGCTGCAATTCACATCTGTGAGAGTTTTCCCTCAGCCCTAATCGGACTGAGGAAAAAAATAAATAAATCGCAGCATGCTGTGATTTTGGCCAGTGTTACACTTACGTGTGACTCGCAGGAGTATTAAGTCGCATCACCCAGCCTGCCATTCTCCGGACACAAGCGTGCAGTTGCATAGAAATACATGCAGATGCATGCTCCTGTCCAGAGAGCGGCAGGCTGTGCCGGGTGATGTGACTCAATACTTGCACGAGTCACACACAAATGTAACACACAGTGTCCTGTCTACGAGTCTCCTATACAAGTCTATTGGTGCGAGAGAAACATTGGACTGCACTTGGATGTTATTCAAGTGCAGAGCGATATATGCACAGGTTGACAATGGAGGAGATGGGGGGGGATTAACCCCTCCTTCTCCACAGATGTGCCCCGATCGCAGGATCGGGTCAGTCACATGACACTCTGACCACGCTTGCAGCAGAACCTGAGCCGAGGGTCATTAGCATATTGCATCCGATGCGCTCGTATCTAATGCTATACGACAGTGTGACCCCGGCCTATGATATAGACGAGCTGAATGGAAGCAGTCAGCTGAGACACTGTGGGGGGGGGGAACGGCTGACTGCAACCAATCACAGGCATCTGTGGACGGGGAAAGCAGTGTTTAGTCAAAGAAGGCTACTGCAGAAGTGAATGCGCGACCTGGAAGCAACTTGCGCCATGACATAGCATGGGTGAGAGCACGTGCTCCTATTTCCCTATCCCTTTTATCAACATTTTTAATCTCCGGTTTTTGATCCCCATAGACTTATACGGGGACAGGATTCCGGATCGGAACTGGGTTTTAAATAAAAGATAATAGTGACCTGCGAGTCACGGTTTTCTGCAAGTCCGCCCAGCTCTATTCCTAATAGCGCCACAACAAAGAGCTAAATGTTTTATTCTGCTCTGCAGCCATTACTTTGTGTGTCCAGTTCAACATGAAAAATTTAATGAAAAATCCCCTTTAACACTAGAACTACTGAGGTAGTCATTTTGACTACTTTGCACCATGTATTTCTATATAGGTGTCACGAGTCCAGTAGTTCTAGTTTTAATAATATAGTTTTCATTCAGCATTGTAAGGGTTAAAATAAATTAATTTAGACTCACTAGCTCATTATCAATCTGGCATCGTTGTGATGCCTTAAATCAGTGCTCCCCAACTCCAGTCTTAAGGGGTACACCAACAGTGCATTTTTTTTTTTTTTTTACAATAAACTATTTGATGATAAAGGATATGTACATGCATTCTTACTTACATAGTAAATTTTGGTCGTTTGTCCACATTCTTGTACTACAAAACCTCCCCATCATTGCTTTTATTGCTACATTTTTGATCAATATTATTTTTCCATAATCTGAAACTGTGTAACTTCCCTACAAATCTTGTTCCCTCTAAGTAACTTGCAACTTTCCTCTCAGGTCTTCAATACTATACCAAGTTGTATTTTGAAACACCTCTCCTAAACAAGTAATTTCCGATTGAGTAAAACTACATTCAATAAGCATTCTCCATATTTTTTTTTTTTGAAGAATTTCTCTATGTTCTTTTTTTATGTTTCTCCATCTCAATTTTATCAAAAATAAATCTTTTTAGTAGCTACACTACTTCTGATACCCCTGTCGTTTGTTTCTCTAACCAATGTCTGAGTATGCATTTCTTTGTCGCCAGCAGTACTGTGTGGACTATGAGGGGGGTTCCCTGCCTCCTTTCTTCCCCACCTTCGTGCGAGTTGACATAAGGGAAGAGGCAAGCCTGAGGGGTCTTCGGAATATTTACATTCCAGATATACTTTTTTTGTAAGGCTGCTTTCACACTTTTTTTTTAGCATGCATCATGAACCCGATATTTACCTTGGTTACGAGCCCGCAGCTGCTAGGAGCCGGCTCCCTGCACACGTAACCAAGGTAAACATCGGGTAACTAAAAAGCGCTTTGCTTGGTTACCCGATATTTACCTTGGTTACGAGCGTACGCCGCTCTCAGGCGGAGGAGAGAGAGAGAGGAGAGAGAGGGAGGGGGAGTGGGAGAGAGGGAGGGCGAGAGAGGGAGGGGGAGTGGGAGAGAGGGAGGGCGAGAGAGGGAGGGGGAGGGGGAGAGAGGGAGGGCGAGAGAGGGAGGGGGAGGGCGACAGAGGGAGGGGGAGGGCGACAGAGGGAGGGGGAGGGGGAGAGAGGGAGGGGGAGAGAGGGAGGGGGAGAGAGGGAGGGGGAGAGAGGGAGGGGGAGAGAGGGAGGGGGAGAGAGGGAGGGGGAGAGCGAGAGAGGGAGGGAGAGAGAGGGAGGGGGAGGGCGAGAGAGGGAGGGGGAGGGCGAGAGAGGGAGGGGGAGGGCGAGAGAGGGAGGGGGAGGGGGAGGGGGAGGGGGAGAGGGAGGGCGAGAGAGGGAGGGGGAGGGCGAGAGAGGGAGGGGGAGGGCGAGAGAGGGAGGGGGAGGGCGAGAGAGGGAGGGGGAGGGCGAGAGAGGGAGGGCGAGGGCGAGAGAGGGAGGGCGAGAGAGGGAGGGGGAGGGCGAGAGAGGGAGGGCGAGAGAGGGAGGGGGAGGGCGAGAGAGGGAGGGGGAGGGCGAGAGAGGGAGGGCGAGAGAGGGAGGGGGAGGGCGAGAGAGGGAGGGGGAGGGCGAGAGAGGGAGGGGGAGGGCGAGAGAGGGAGGGGGAGGGCGAGAGAGGGAGGGGGAGGGCGAGAGAGGGAGGGGGAGGGCGAGAGAGGGAGGGTGAGGGCGAGAGAGGGAGGGGGAGGGGGAGAGGGAGGGCGAGAGAGGGAGGGGGAGAGAGGGAGGGCGAGAGAGGGAGGGGGAGGGGGAGAGAAGGGAGGGGGAGGGGGAGAGAGGGAGGGGGAGAGAGGGAGGGGGGGAGAGGGAGGGGGGGAGAGAGGGAGGGGGAGAGAGAGGGAGGGGGAGAGAGAGGGAGGGGGAGAGAGAGGGAGGGGGAGAGAGAGGGAGGGGGAGAGAGAGGGAGGGGGAGAGAGAGGGAGGGGGAGAGAGAGGGAGGGGGAGAGAGAGGGGAGGGGGAGAGAGAGGGAGGGGGAGAGAGAGGGAGGGGGAGGGCGAGAGAGGGAGGGGGAGGGCGAGAGAGGGAGGGGGAGGGCGAGAGAGGGAGGGGGAGGGCGAGAGAGGGGAGGGGGAGAGAGGGAGGGCGAGGGCGAGAGAGGGAGGGCGAGAGAGGGAGGCGAGGGCGAGAGAGGGAGGGGGAGGGCGAGAGAGGGAGGGCGAGAGAGGGAGGGGGAGGGGCGAGAGAGGGAGGGCGAGAGAGGGAGGGGGAGGGCAAGAGAGGGAGGGGGAGGGCGAGAGAGGGAGGGCGAGAGAGGGAGGGGGAGGGAGGGGGAGGGCGAGAGAGGGAGGGGGAGGGCGAGAGAGGGAGGGTGAGGGCGAGAGAGGGAGGGGGAGGGGGAGAGGGAGGGCGAGAGAGGGAGGGGGAGAGAGGGAGGGCGAGAGAGGGAGGGGGAGGGGGAGAGAAGGGAGGGGGAGGGGGAGAGAGGGAGGGGGAGAGAGGGAGGGGGAGAGAGAGGGAGGGGAGAGAGAGGGAGGGGGAGAGAGAGGGAGGGGGAGAAGAGGGAGGGGGAGAGAGAGGGAGGGGGAGAGAGAGGGAGGGGGAGAGAGAGGGAGGGGGAGAGAGAGGGAGGGGGGAGAGAGAGGGAGGGGGAGAGAGGGAGGGGGAGAGAGGGAGGGGGAGAGAGGGAGGGGGAGGGGGAGAGAGGGAGGGCGAGAGAGGGAGGGGAGGGGGAGAGAGGGAGGGCGAGAGAGGGAGGGGGAGGGCGAGAGAGGGAGGGGGAGGGCGAGAGAGGGAGGGGGAGGGCGAGAGAGGGAGGGGGAGGGCGAGAGAGGGAGGGGGAGGGGGAGAGAGGGAGGGCGAGAGAGGGAGGGGGAGGGCGAGAGAGGGAGGGGGAGGGCGAGAGAGGGAGGGGGAGGGCGAGAGAGGGAGGGGGAGGGCGAGAGAGGGAGGAAGAGGGCGAGAGGTAGGAGAGGGCGAGAGAGGGAGGGGGAGGGCGAGAGAGGGAGGGCGAGAGAGGGAGGGCGAGAGAGGGAGGGCGAGAGAGGGAGGGCGAGAGAGGGAGGGGGAGGGGGAGAGGGAGGGGGAGAGAGGGAGGGGGAGGGGGAGAGAGGGAGGGGGAGAGAGGGAGGGGGGGGGAGGGGGATGGGAGAGAGGGAGGGGGAGGGGGAGAGAGGGAGGGGGAGAGAGGGAGGGGGGGGAGGGGGAGGGGGAGAGAGGGAGGGGGAGGGGGAGAGAGGGAGGGGGAGAGAGGGAGGGGGGGAGGGGGAGGGGGGGAGAGGGAGGGGGGGAGAGGGAGGGGAGAGAGGGAGGGGGAGGGGGAGAGAGGAGGGGGAGAGAGGGAGGGCGAGAGAGGGAGGGCGAGAGAGGGAGGGGGAGGGGAGAGGGAGGGGGAGAGAGAGGGAGGGGGGAGAGGGGGAGAGAGAGGGAGGGGGAGAGAGAGGGAGGGGGAGAGAGGGAGGGGGAGAGAGAGGGAGGGGGAGAGAGAGGGAGGGGGAGAGAGAGGGAGAGAGAGGGAGGGGGAGAGAGGGAGGGGAGAGAGGGAGGGGGAGAGAGGGAGGGGGAGAGAGGAGGGCGAGAGAGGGAGGGCGAGAGAGGGAGGGCGAGAGAGGGAGAGAGGGAGGGGGAGAGAGGGAGGGGGAGAGAGGGAGGGGGAGGGGGAGAGAGGGAGGGGGAGGGGGAGAGAGGGAGGGGGAGGGGGGAGAGAGGGAGGGGGAGAGAGGGAGGGGGGGAGAGAGGGAGGGGGAGAGAGAGGGAGGGGGGAGAGAGAGGGAGGGGGAGAGAGGGAGGGCGAGAGAGGGAGGGGGAGAGAGGGAGGGCGAGTGAGGGAGGGCGAGAGAGGGAGGGGGAGGAGAGAGGGAGGGGGAGAGAGGGAGGGGGAGGGGGAGAGAGGGAGGGGGAGAGAGGGAGGGGGAGGGGGAGAGAGGGAGGGCGAGAGAGGGAGGGGGAGGGCGAGAGAGGGAGGGGGAGGGCGAGAGAGGGAGGGGGAGGGCGAGAGGTAGGAAGAGGGCGAGAGAGGGAGGGGGAGGGCGAGAGAGGGAGGGGGAGGGCGAGAGAGGGAGGGGGAGGGGGAGAGAGGGAGGGGGAGGGGGAGAGAGGGAGGGGGGAGAGAGGGAGGGCGAGAGAGGGAGGGGGAGGGCGAGAGAGGGAGGGGGAGGGGGAGAGAGGGAGGGAGAGAGAGGGAGGGCGAGAGAGGGAGGGGGAGAGGGGGAGGGGGAGAGGGAGGGGGAGAGAGGGAGGGGGAGGGGGGGAGGGGGAGGGGGGGAGAGGGAGGGGGAGAGAGGGAGGGGGAGGGGGAGAGAGGGAGGGGGAGGGGGAGAGGGAGGGGGAGAGAGGGAGGGCGAGAGAGGGAGGGCGAGAGAGGGAGGGGGAGGGGGAAAGGGAGGGGGAGAGAGGGAGGGGGAGAGAGGGAGGGGGAGAGAGGGAGGGGGGGAGAGGGAGGGGGAGGGGGAGAGAGGGAGGGGGAGAGAGGGAGGGCGAGAGAGGGAGGGCGAGAGAGGGAGGGGGAGAGAGGGAGGGCGAGAGAGGGAGGGGGAGAGAGGGAGGGCGAGAGAGGGAGGGCGAGAGAGGGAGGGGGAGAGAGGGAGGGGGAGAGAGGGAGGGCGAGAGAGGGAGGGGGAGAGAGGGAGGGGGAGAGAGGGAGGGCGAGAGAGGGAGGGCGAGAGAGGGAGGGCGAGAGAGGGAGGGCGAGAGAGGGAGGGCGAGAGAGGGAGGGGGAGAGAGGGAGGGGGAGAGAGGGAGGGGGAGAGAGGGAGGGGGAGAGAGGGAGAGGGAGGGGGAGGGGGGAGAGGGAGGGGGAGAGGGAGGGGGAGAGAGGGAGGGAGAGAGAGGGAGGGCGAGTGAGGGAGGGCGAGAGATGGAGGGGGAGGGGGAGAGAGGGAGGGGGAGAGAGGGAGGGCGAGAGAGGGAGGGCGAGGGCGAGAGAGAGAGGGCGAGAGAGGGAGGGGGAGGGGGAGAGAGGGAGGGCGAGAGAGGGAGGGCGAGAGAGGGAGGGCGAGAGAGGGAGGGCGAGAGAGGGAGGGCGAGAGAGGGAGGGCGAGAGAGGGAGGGGGAGGGCGAGAGAGGGAGGAAGAGGGCGAGAGAGGGAGGAAGAGGGCGAGAGAGGGAGGAAGAGGGCAAGAGGGAGGAAGAGGGCGAGAGAGGGAGGAAGAGGGCGAGAGAGGGAGGAAGAGGGCGAGAGAGGGAGGAAGAGGGCGAGAGAGGGAGGAAGAGGGCGAGAGAGGGAGGAAGAGGGCGAGAGAGGGAGGAAGAGGGCGAGAGAGGGAGGAAGAGGGCGAGAGAGGGAGGAAGAGGGCGAGAGAGGGAGGAAGAGGGCGAGAGAGGGAGGAAGAGGGCGAGAGAGGGAGGAAGAGGGCGAGAGAGGGAGGGGGAGAGAGGGAGGGGGAGGGGGATAGAGGGAGGGGGAGGGGGATAGAGGGAGGGGGAGGGGGATAGAGGGAGGGGGAGGGGGAGAGAGGGAGGGGGAGGGGGAGAGAGGGAGGGGGAAGGGGAGAGAGGGAGGGGGAAGGGGAGAGAGGGAGGGGGAGAGAGGGAGGGCGCGAGAGAGGGAGGGCGCGAGAGAGGGAGGGGGCGAGAGAGGGAGGGGGAGGGCGAGAGAGGGAGGAAGAGGGCGAGAGAGGGAGGAAGAGGGCGAGAGAGGGAGGAAGAGGGCAAGAGAGGGAGGAAGAGGGCGAGAGAGGGAGGAAGAGGGCGAGAGAGGGAGGAAGAGGGCGAGAGAGGGCGGAAGAGGGCGAGAGAGGGAGGAAGAGGGCGAGAGAGGGAGGAAGAGGGCGAGAGAGGGAGGAAGAGGGCGAGAGAGGGAG
>NC_134354.1:637370794-637465794 GCF_048569485.1 Anomaloglossus baeobatrachus
AGGGGGAGGGCGAGAGAAGGAGGGCGAGAGAGGGAGGGCGAGAGAGGGAGGGCGAGAGAGGGAGGGGGAGGGCGGGGAGGGAGGGGGAGGGCGAGAGAGGGAGGGGGAGGGCGAGAGAGGGAGGGGGAGGTGGAGAGGGGGAGGGGGAGAGAGGGAGGGGGAGAGGGAGAGAGGGAGGGGGAGAGAGGGAGGGGGAGAGAGGGAGGGGGAGAGAGGGAGGGGGGGAGAGAGGGAGGGGGGGAGAGGGAGGGGGAGAGAGAGGGAGGGGGAGAGAGGGAGGGGGAGAGAGGGAGGGCGAGAGAGGGAGGGCGAGAGAGGGAGGGCGAGAGAGGGAGGGCGAGAGAGGGAGGGCGAGAGAGGGAGGGCGAGTGAGGGAGGGCGAGTGAGGGAGGGCGAGTGAGGGAGGGCGAGTGAGGGAGGGCGAGTGAGGGAGGGCGAGTGAGGGAGGGGGAGAGAGGGAGGGCGAGTGAGGGAGGGGGAGAGAGGGAGGGCGAGTGAGGGAGGGGGAGAGAGGGAGGGGGAGAGAGGGAGGGGGAGAGAGGGAGGGGGAGAGAGGGAGGGGGAGAGGGGGAGGGGGAGAGAGGGAGGGGGAGAGAGGGACTGATCACGCCAGGCTGGTTTCTGGGAATGCTCAGTAGAGCAAGCAGGATCCTGTCTATCAGCATGCCAGCGTTCATATGCGTTTGCATGCTGTTCAGTCAGGATCCAGCGATTTGCAGTATTTGGACGCAGCTTAAAAACGCTACAAGTAGCGTTTTTGAAAAAAGTTAAAAAACTGCAAGTCGCTGGATCCTCACTATAACGCACGCAAACGCATGTGAACGCATGTTGACGCGAGTCCATTGCAAATGCATGGAAATGAAAACGCATTTGCACTGGATCCGTTTTTGCGTTAAAAATCATTTATGACGCATGTTAAAAAACGTAGTGTGAAAGCAGCCTAACCTACATTTCGGGCAAGCCGTCAGATAATGCTCTGCTGAATTTCGGAATGCTAGGTTGAATGCATGTCGCATTGTGTATTATTTTAAAGTGCATTTCTCTCCACTGTTCATGTATCGTAACTTTCCTCACTGTTCCTCACCCTTCTAAAATCTTATCGTATAGATCTGGATCGTTTATGGTTTATGGTTTAGTGCCAACCCGAGGAAAATCTCTGTACTCCATCCTAATTGTGTTTCCATCCGTATTTTGCTATAGATTGCTGAGAAAGAGTCACAGATCTCAGTCCCCCCAATCAGTGAATTAAGCTGATCTCTTTTCTCCACTTTTCCTAGATCTTTTACCACGGAACAATAGTGCTGCACTACTTGATTATATTGGAGATACTGATGACCGCCCATGTTGTATTTCTGAGAAAACTCATGCACCGTTAAAAATCTGCCTCTCATACATCCAGAATGTCCCTCACCTTACCACGCCCCTCTGTTTCCATTCGGAATATAATTTTATTTTGGCTCGCTTGCGAAAATCACAGGTCATTCCACAATGGAACATGTTTGGAAGCTCCAAATGGGAGCTTATACATTTTTCTACTTATCTTTCATAGTGTCGCTTAAAAGCACGCTAGATTTCATCTGATGCGGTAGCTGCCCTCTTTTCATATGCAACAATGCTACTAGGTTATGTGGTGCTGCCAGCTCAGCTTCCAGTGATGTATTTGAGAAAAAAAATTGAGCAGTTTATCCAATATCTAGATATGTCAAATGCTTTTACTTCCATCCCCTCTACCATTCGATTGATTTAGAAAAAGCAATTGACTCTTTTCAGTATTCACTTTATAACCAGAGAAGGCTCCAAAAGATTTAAAAACTTCCAGAATTTGCCGCTGGTGTTTTTATGGGTCCGAGATAAATAGCAGCATGTCATCTGCAAAGCATGTTAATTTAATTGCTTCAGAGCGGACTTTGATTTCTGTATAAGGCTATGTGCGCATGTTGCGTATTTGCATGCAATTACGCTGCGATCTGCACCGCAGCGTAACTGCATGCGTCCTCAGCACAATCTATGAAGATTATGCAGGAGATGTGCGCACGTGGCGTATTAGAGCGCAGCGCTTCGGCTGCTGCCCGAAGCGCGCGTTCTAAGAAGTGACATGTCACTTCTTTCCTGCGCTCTGCATGCAGCCCACGCTCTGTCTATGGGAGGGGCTGCACTCAGAGCGCATGGAATCGACTTTTTTTTTTCCCATTACGGACTCTTTCTGCAGCGATTTGAAGCGCACGTGTGCTGTTCAAAATCGCTGCAGAAATTTCTGCAGGGCAGAACGCAAAGTGCACACATAGCCTTACAGTTCGACATTATCAAGTGTTGGGCTAATGGCTATAATGCTAGGTCGAACAGTAGAGGGGATAGGGGGCAGCCTTGCCTCGTTCCCTTATTAATATTATAGGGTCTGATAAATAACCCAGTGTATATATCCTTACCAACGGATTAGCATATATTGCTGTTAAATAATTCCTAAATGTTGCAGTTATCCCAAACTTGTCCAACACTTTATCAAGCCATTTCCAATTTACATTATCAAGATCCTAGGCTAACAATGCTGTATTTCCCTTAATCAAACTTTTCCGTTTATTGCTATCCTGTACTGCTAAAACCGTTCTGATATTGAAGACTGCTGCTCTATTTTTGAGAAAACCTACTTGATGTGGCCCTGTAAGTGCTGGAAGTAATTGTGCCAACCGATCTGTCAATACTTTAGACAACATTTTGACATCTTGATTTATTAGGGAAATCGGTAGTTTACATCTTTTCCGTTTTGATGCAATACTTTGATATATGCCGTATTCCCTGATTTTCATAAGGTTTTATTTTGCAATGTGTGATTTAATACTTTTGTCAATACAGATACAATGTCATCTTTTAGAATCTTATAGAATTCTCCCGATAGACCATCAGGTTCTGGCACTTTATTGGGTTTCAATTTTTTTTATTACTTGAAGTACCTCGTCTGTTCTTACAGGTGTGTTTACAAATTCTTTATCGGTTTCTTCCAAACACGGCAGATTTAACTTGTTATTGTAGTATTGCTGTAAAATGCCATTTATTTTTGGGGGTTATTTTGTATACAACTGTTCACGTCTTTTAATGAGCTAACAAAGAACCAGGTTTTCCTCCCTTTCACCATATGTGCTAACAGTGCCCCAACTTTATTTAAAAAATTCCGCCTCTTTCTTCAAACCTCATTTATTCTAATCTCATTTTTTCTAATCTCTCTAGCCATATCTCAAATTCCACTTTTGCCATCATCCACATCTTTTTGTTAGCACTAGTTGGTTTCCCCAAGAACTCTCTATATGCCAGCCTGACCTTTTCACTCGCCCCATTATATTCCTGTATCGTAATATTTTTCATCTTTTTTACATGTCCAATTACTCTCCCTCTCAACACTGACTTTGCTATGTTCCAATGGAGGTGGGATTCCTCCTCATGAGCTTTGTTGTCAATGATATATTCCATCCACGACATCCTCATCACTTTTTGTATATCTTAGTTTTGTGCCAAGAAAGATGGAAATTTCCACAAGATATCTCTGCCTTGGGGAAAGATGTCTACCAAAGATAGAAAAACCGCGGCATGATCTGAGATAACAAGATGCACAATTTTTGTCCCATTTACCCTACTCATCAACTCTTGTGATATCATAACCTAATCAATTCTTGACCATGAGTTGTGTGAGTATGAGAAATGTGTATACTCCTTTTCAGCTGGGTATACAGTGCATGTTTTCAGGATTTTTATAGTATTGCATAGGTAATGGAATAATAATCCTGAAAACATGCACTGTTCGTGGCCCCTTAGAATTGGAGAACACTGCCTTAATTCGAAGTGGTCTAAAATTGGTCTGGTTTTTTTTTTTTATGAGATTTTATGCAATGGTATAGTATTTTTACCTGTAGTTTCCATAAGAAATCTAGACGAGCAGTGGATTCTACTTGTTGAGCATGGAGATACAGAGCCAAAACAAAGACCGTCAAAATGACTGGAGTGACATACTTCAGATGTATCTTATCTTCCACAACACTACAAAAAAAAAGTAGCCAGCAGAAGAATTTCATTACAATGAGATAGCAAACTGTACACTCGGGGTAATTAAAGTGGGTGGACAATAACCTGCATATACAGGAGATCAAAATTGGCAGTGCCCAACAATTTCAGAGGGATCTTTCAAAATGCAAAGGTGAATGTGGCATCCTGGGAGGTGTTTTCGGGAAAGAAGGATACGGTTGTTGAAATTTCAATATGTGGCCATCTTCTTTTCTCTGAAGATAATACACCTCCAGAGCAGTCTGGCAGCTGCACTCAGACAACACAGGAACTCTCAGCTGAGCACTACTACAGTAGTATAATGTTATAAAGCAAGCTTTCGAGCAAAGGTGTTGTGAATAATGAGTATTGTAGGTGTTCCGAATAGGATTCCTTAAGCTTAGTCCTTTGTCCTTTATAACATCATATTTTATTTTAGTTAGCCATTAAAAGGTATCACAACTACAAAATTTTAATTTTGTTTCACTCACTGAGAGCAATCAATCATTTTTCAACTGGCTAACATGGTACCAAAACCTTTTTCTTTTAACTACAGTAGTAGATACATTACACACTAATCTAAAGGCTAGGAGACAGATACTGCACAGCCGGACATTCCTGCATCTTACCTTGTTACACATGGAATTAAGAGTGTATTAAACCAGACATGAAAAATGTCAAATTCAAATCCCTAAAGTCTATGTAAACTTGTCCATTTTGTAGAGCTGCAGCATTTTTAAGGCAATTCTACTGTAATTTTGATAAAAAAAAAACCCACCACAAAAACAGCACAGAGGTACACCTTAGATACCGGGTCATTTAGTTTTAATCACATTATTATAATCCTGAAACCAGAAGAGGATACTTTATATAATGGGTATGACAATCCTTTAGAATTTTACATCTCTTGGTAGTCGACTATACAGCCTGATAGGACACCAATATACTTTCCGAAACGGCACAAAGAAAGTATATCCCATGTCAATGCAAAAATAAACCCTAGGTTGTCTAGCCTGTAACTAACTACCGTCTTTTTCGGACTATAAGAAGCACTTTTTCCTCCCCAAATGTTGGGGGAAAGTGGGGGGTGCGTCTTATAGTCTGAATGTAGGGCTGCGGGGAATGAGGGTAATCGGCGGCACGAGCAGGCTGTAGCAGCCTGCCATGACCACGTGGACCCGCTCAATTAATATGCACGCCCATCATCCTGCCCATCATCTCTCAGCGCTGAAGCCAGCGCTGACAGGTGGGTGGGGTGATGAGCGGGGATTGCGCGCATATTATACAGCCTGCCCGCATGATCATTCCTGGCAACTACAGCCTGGAGTGATCATGTGCGGCTGTATTCACTGCCCCCAGCCGCGCATCATCATCAGCGTGGGGTGCAGTGAATCAATATACCTCACCGGCCACGATACCTGCAGCACTGCGATGTCCTCCTGTCTGTGCCGGCGGCAGCTGTGTGGAGACTAGCGGGGCGCACAGCGATGATGTCATCGCTGTGTGCACGTGTCCACCCGCAGCCGACAATCAGGAGGACATCGCGGTGCTGCAGGGATCGTGGGCGGCTCCACACTGTGGCCTCTGCTGCTGGCTCAGACTGAGGAGGAGCGATGCTGCAGGGAGTGAGGTAAGGTGAGTATGAACGTTTATTTTTTTTTTATGTGCCACAGCATGCGGGCCGTATACCAGGATGGGGGTGTATAGCAGCATGGAGGTGTAGGAGCAGGATGAGGGCATATAGCAGGAAGGTGGTATATTATGAGCAGGATGGGGTATATTATGAGCAGGGTGGGGATATATGAGCAGGATGGGGGTATATTATGAGCACGATGGGGGTAGATGAGCAGGGTGGGGGTATATGAGCAGGGTGGGGGTATATGAGCAGGGTGGGGGTATATGAGCAGGGTGGGGGTATATGAGCAGGATGGGGGTATATGAGCAGGATGGGGGTATATGAGCAGGATGGGGGTATATGAGCAGGATGGGGGTATATGAGCAGGATGGGGGTATATGAGCAGGATGGGGGTATATGAGCAGGATGGGGGTATATGAGCAGGATGGGGGTATATGAGCAGGATGGGGGTATATGAGCAGGATGGGGGTATATGAGCAGGATGGGGGTATATGAGCAGGATGGGGGTATATGAGCAGGATGGGGGTATATGAGCAGGATGGGGGTATATGAGCAGGATGGGGGTATATGAGCAGGATGGGGGTATATGAGCAGGATGGGGGTATATGAGCAGGATGGGGGTATATGAGCAGGATGGGGGTATATGAGCAGGATGGGGGTATATGAGCAGGATGGGGGTATATGAGCAGGATGGGGGTATATGAGCAGGATGGGGGTATATGAGCAGGATGGGGGTATATGAGCAGGATGGGGGTATATGAGCAGGATGGGGGTATATGAGCAGGATGGGGGTATATGAGCAGGATGGGGCCATATACCAGTATATAGCAGGATGCGGCCATATGCCAGTATACAGCAGGATGCGGCTATATGCCAGGATGACGGATGGAGTACCTTAGTAGAGAATTTGGGGACATTACCCCCATAACAGTGTCAGCAGCAGATCCTCGCCCCATAACAGTGTGTCATGACCACATTTTTTGCTTAAAATTTTTATTTTCCTATTTTCCTCCTCTAAAACCAGGCTGCGTCTTATGGTCCGGTGCGTCTTATAGTCCGAAAAATACGGTATACATTACAGCAATCTAGTTGTCCAGGACAGCACCTCAAAAACATACTTATCTGTACCATTCTATCTAGTTGCGATAACTCTCACACAGTGATTATTTAAAAGAGCCCTCACAGCCGGCTGCTAGTGAGGCTAAATATGCCACAGAGGCACTGAACTGTACAGAATGGAGCAGAGCCGTCTGTGCGCTTTCATTCCGGCATAGTACACATCTACAACATAACTGCATTTTTTGACAGTCCTGCATATATACACACATACATACTGTAAATATTAGCCAGTTATACTGATCAAATTCTAATAAATCTAAACTGGTATTGACTTACCAATTATCTTCTTCTAGTGTGTTATTTAAGGAACTGCAAAAATAAAATAAAAAAAAAAAGTTACAACGGCCTATTTTTATATTGTTATTTTCAGCTATGATAACAATCGTTCGGAAGGTATTAAGAAGTTGTAAATTATCCTGCCTGTACTTAGAAGGGTAATTCTGACCAGACAGCTTCTCTAAGGAAACCATTGAAAATGGAAACCAGTGGTATTGCTCTAAGACTTTGTGTACCAAATGCTCAATGTGTGCAAAAATTTTCTGCACCTTCTGGCAAAAAATCACTCAGACGCGTGCGTTTTTGGTACGTTTTTCTTAATGAAATCAATGAAGTGGTTACAGGCAAATCGAAGTAGTGTTTTTTACTAGTTTTGTAAATTTCACAGACCGTCTGTGTACAATTACTGTTAGGGTAAGTGCATTTGCAGTGTACTTGTAATTAGTGGGTGCACATAACATATACCGTATTTTTCGCTTTATAAGACGCACTTTAGTTTCCCCAAATTTTGGGGGAAAGTAGGGGGGTGCGTCTTATAATCCGAATATATACGGATTATATACTGCAGGGCCCAGGGGAGGTGGGGGCAGCTCTGGAGCGGTGCGGGAGGCTGGTGGAGGCTGGTGAAGGCTGGTGAAGGCTGCAGGAGGCGATGGGAGATCTCCTGCTCCCGCTCATATAATATGCACTGCTGCTGTCCATCACCGTGGTGCTGAAAACGCACCGCGGTGATGGGCTGGGGGAGCGGCATATATTATATGTGCCTCCGCCCTCCTTTGATGGCACATGCCCCCCCGTGTTAGATACGGCCCCCATGCTGCTGCCCATAGTGAAATAAACGCTTTACTTAAACTATTTACTACGAAAACTTTGATGTAGATCAGGTTATTGTAACTCGTTCTGTACAAATTTATTCAATGCTTTCAAATTACTTCATACATTTGTGCAAAATTAAGCTCTTATCGACATTGGACGTATTGTGCATGTCCTGCCTTATGTCGGTATACTCACTGCCGGCTGCCGTGGACAGTCATGCATGTGTCAGCTGATTTGAACAGCTAACATGTGCAGCTATCAGGCACGAGTGGATCTACGTTCCACTCGTGCCTGTTAACTCCTTACACTGTGGTGTCAAAATGTCACAGCGCGGTGTACATCCCAGCCGTGGTTAGCATTTACTTACCCGGCGCCATCAGAAGTCACGTGACGTGATAACGTGAAGCCGATGGTTGCCATGGTAGCACAGGGTCATTTGATGACTCCTGGAGCTATCTTGAATCACTTCCTCTTACACCCGGCAGACTGCTGTGTGTGAAAGTAAAGCAGCCGTTCTGCAGATCTCGGGTGCGCAGCTATGGTCTCCAGAAGGGAACAAGCGATCAGACTGCTGATCCTTATAGTCCCAGAGGGGGACTAGTAAAAATTAAAAAAAAATAAATAAAAAAGTTTAAATCGCCACATTGAAAATTAAAGGGTTCAAAAAATAATATACACACATTTGGTATCACAGTGTTCAGAAATGCTCATCTATAAAAATATAAAATCAATTAACCTGATCGGTAAACGTCGTAGCGGCAAAATGATTTTAAATGCCAAAATTACGTTTTTTTGTCTCCACAAATTTTGCACAAAATGCAATAACAGGCGATCGAATCGTGGCATCTGCGCAAAAAATGATACCATTAAAAATGTCAGCTCGAGACGCAAAATCTATGCCATCACCGGGCCCTAGATCCTGAAAAATGAGACCGCTATGGTTTTCGGAAAATAGCGCAAAAAGTGCACCACTTTTTTAGGACAAAAGTCTGAATTTTTTTTAACCCCTTAGATAACAGTAAACCTATACATGTTTAGTGTCTACAAACTCGTACCAACCTGAAGCATCACACTGACACATCAGTTTTACCATATATTGATTACTATGAATCAAATACTCCAAAAACAAATCGTGCGATCGCACTTTTTTTTGCAATTTTTCCGCACTTGGAATTTTTTTGTTTTCTAGTACAGTATATGGTAAAACTTATGGTTTCATTTACAAGTACAACTCATACCACACAAAATAAGCCCTTATATGGCAAGACTGACGGAAAAATAAAAAGGTTACGACTCCCGGAAAAAGGGGAGCAAAAAACAAAAACTTATAAATGGAAAATTGCCCAGGGGTGAAGGGGTTAAACATAACAAAATTTCCTGATGTGTTACAACAATTCTGACTTCGGATTTTTTATATGCACACTCGATTTAGTATAAGACAAAAGGTTTTTGCGCAGTAGCAGACGAAAAATTATTTTTTGTTGCGCAGTGTAATTTGTTCTATAGCATTTTTCTTATTTTTAAAAGTTGCTTATTTTGTGACTTTTTGCCTCTTCCTGGTTTTGCCCTCAAACTCTTCCTAAAAAGTGGGTGCGAGTTGTTAGCAGGGTGGAGCCAGAGAGGTCCCAACAGGTTTATTATAATTTACCCCAGAAAGTGGAGTAAATTATAGAATAAATCAGCACCAGTTTGTGGTGTGCAAAGGCAGGTGAAGAGAATGTGCGAGAATTTGTTGAATCCTGCTCTGGCTAATTTTTATCTCAAAGACTGGCTTAAAGTGGATCTGTCAGCAGGTTGTTTCTATGTAATATAAGAGCAGGATGATCTAGGGGCAGAGAACCAGTAATGTATCTCTTACTTGACTGCTTCGTGCAGTTTTGATAGAATCCTTACTTTGTCATCACTGATTGGCAGCTTCCTGTGTGCACTGTGCATAACAAGCTGCAAATCAGTGGTGGAAGCAGGGTTACAAGTATGCGCTACCAATGGGTTAAATATTCAATGCCCTACCAATGAGTTAGGCTGCTTTCACACTACGTTTTTTTAACATGCGTTATGAACATTTTTTTGCTGCAAAAGTGGATCCTGTTTTTCTAAAGAAAAGAGAGAGAGAGAAAGAAAGAGCAAGAGAGAAATAAAGAAAGAAAAACTCACTCTGGTTTCTGGGCATGCTCAGTACACCAAACAGGATCCTGTCTATTAGTATACCAACATTCACATGCGTTTGCGTGCAGTTTTGTCAGAATCCAGCGACTTGCAGTATTTGGATGCAGCTCAAAAATGCTTTTTAAACAATGTTAAAAAACTGCAAGTCACTGGATTCTGACAAAACTGCACGCAAACACATGTTGACGCAAGTCCATTGCAAATGCATTGAAATAAAAACGCATTTGTACTGGATCCCCTTTTGCATCAAAAAACGTTCAGGACGCATGTTAAAAAAACGTAGTGTGAAAGTAGCCTAAGCTGACCACCTAGCCAGGGATCTAATGCCCCTGCACGTAGTCACCGCCCTCATTAGCATATCATAAATGATCTTTAGAAATACTTTTTCTAAAGATCTGTTTATACATGTTAGTAAATGCTGGGACAGTTAGGCAGGGATTCTAGATATGCACCCAGAACTCGTGGTTCTGGGTGCACTTTGGACCTGACAGGTTCACTTTAAGACAGGCCACATAGGGATTACTGTGAGTCCTCGCATTACACTCAGCTCATGCTTGCAGCACAGCGGGAACCGAGCATCATGTGACTGTGGTCCAATCGTGCGATCAGACCACAGCTGCGGAGGGGGAGGGCCGGCACTGCAGTGGGTAGGGCCGACGCTGCGGAGGGCCGACGCTTTGGAGGAGAGGTAGGGATTTATTTCCCTATCTCCTTCGTTGCCAGCTAATGTGAGAATCGCACTGCACTCGTGTTACATTAGTGTAATGAGAGTGCAATGCGATGTTTCTCTCGCCCCCATACTCTTGAATGGGTGCGAGTGAAACAGGATTGCAGTCCACCCGCAGCAAAAAAAAAAAAAAAATCGCTTATGGGAGCGACCCCATACAGTAATTTTGTTCCAAGTGGAAAGCGATATTTTTTATTACATTCCACTCGCTCCGTATAAGGCTGTGTTCACACATCAGTTTTTTGGCATCAGGCAGGATCCGGCAAAACCATGAAAAAACGGATCCGTTTTTTCCCCCATAATGCCTTTTGCATAATGCAAGGTGGGAGCAAAACTGATTTTTGGGATCCTTAAAAACTAATCGGCAAAATGCAGCTAAGAAGACAGGAAAACCAATCTTTTGGTTGCAGGTTTTTTACTGCCAAGTGACCAGGTTTTGGTTGCAGAAAAAAACCCCAAAGGGTGAACATAGCCTTAAGATGACTACAATGATGTATTGGTATGTTATAATTGTATTTAGAGTATAATTCAATCTTTAAACAGATTTTACCACAACAAAAGGGGATGGCATATTATTAGGAACATTGTGGCAAGTTTCAAATCTGCTGCCTCAGGCCCCGTGCGCATGCTGCGGATTATACTGCGGCATTGCCGTGGATTTCGCTAAAGGAAAGCTGCAGAAAATGTTTATAAGGCTATGTGCGCACTAGAAATGAGAAGTTTCTCAAGAAAATTTCTTGAGAAACTTCTGGGAGTGAAAGATTTCCGGACCTCCGGAAAAAATCCGCACCAAATCCGCATGCGGATTTGCCGCGGAATTGCCGCGATTTTCCCGCGGGTGGTTCCCTGCGGATTTTTGCAGGCAGTACTGCCGAAATCCGCAGGGTACCTGCGGAAATAATGGACATGTTCATTTTCTCAAGAAATTTTCTCGAGAAATTCTTCTCGCGGAAATTTCTTGAGAAAAATCCGCACCAGTGCGCACAGCTTTTTTTTTTTTTCATAGAAATTGCTGGGAAATGTCTGCACAAAGATTGCAGACATTTCTCAAGAAATTTCCGCGGCAAATCCGCGGGTAAATCCGCGGGTAAAAAGCTCTAGTGCGCACATAGCCTAACATTTCTGCAGTCCTTCTCCAGCAAAACCTATGGCGTTTTTTTGACCCTGTGGGTTTTACTTTGGAATTTCCGCTGCTGAATTAATGTGCATTTCACTTCTTTTGCACAGGTCCCTGCGGTTTGGAGATCTGGCAGATCAATCACCCGCTGACTCTGGGTCGGCGGAGGATTGATCCCCGGTATCTGGCCAGATACTGCTCCCCATATAAGGTTTATGGGGAACAGAATCTTGCGCAAAAGGGTAGGAGCAAGCACTACATACTCACCGATGACCGGGCGTCTGTCACACTGCTCCCGCGGCAGCTCTTTCATCTTCCAGAGCCGCCGCCGCTCATTAGGCTCATAACATTCACAACTTCCCTGCTCACCGGTGGCTGTGATTGGTTGCAGGCAGACAAGCCCCCACGCTGAGTGACAGCTGTCTCACTGTAACCAATCACAGCCGCTGGTGGGTGGGTCTATAGCGTACAGTAAAATAAATAAAATAATTAAAAAAAACAACAAAAAACGGCGTGCGGTTCTCCCAATTTTGATAACCAGATAAGATAAAGTCTCACAGCTGGGGGCTGGTATTCTCAGGCTAGGGAGCCCCCCAGCCTAAAAATATCAGCCAGCAGCAGCCCGGAATTGCCGCATCCATTAGCATCATGTGCATTAGCATTAGCATCATGTGCTTTGCAGTGACAGGTGGAGGACTCCAGCTGTCACTGCACATCAGCTGACTGAAGTCACCGCTGATCTTTTACTCACCTTCTCCAGCGAGGCTGCTCCCGGACGCTAGTCTCTTACTTCCAGGCCGGCTCATGCATATGCAGTTATGCACTGCACAGCCGACCTGTAAGTAGCAGAGTGCCGGAGACAGCCGCACAGGACACAGCATTGCGGAAGACTTCAGCACTACGGACAGCAGGAGCGGGGACGGGTAAGTTTCTCCCTGTGCTATTAACTTCTTCCTGTGGAAAATTTGTGGCAATACCGTGGCAATACCGCGGCAAAACGTGGTAAAACCTCATGCTGTTTTGGGGTGAGGTTTGCTGCGTTTTTTACCGCAGGTGCGGTAATCTTTCAGAGGGTGCAGAATTTTGTTAAAAAAATTCTATTTTCTAGTGCGCACACGGCCTAACAAGTGCGAGAAAGCTTTAGTATAAAGAAAATGTAATCAAGATTATCAACCTCTTCAACGCTTTTTTGACATCAAGAGGCAGGGTAGACTAGGATGCCTTCAACTCCTCTGGGAAAGGATACACCTCAATACGACTGTTTCTGAAAGAGTTTGTCAGGTTGCTCATTGCAGTACCTCAGCAAATTCCTAATGGTCAGCAAAAGCCTTAGCCACACGCTTACTCCTCCTAAAGAACCCTGCCTCACTGGATGGCAGGGAATCCACCGGTCTGACCCCTAGGGAAGAATCGACTACTTTAATTAAACACTCTATCATATCGTGCAATTTACCATCCTGATAAGGGTCTAGCAATAACTCTGCACTGGAAATTGAATCTGATTGTTTTGCAGAATGCAAGCTTGGAAGACAAAACCAAAGAATAAGGGGTACTTCTCACATAGCGAGATCGCTAGCGAGATTGCTGCGGAGTCACAGGTTTTGTGATGTACCAGTGACCTCATCAGTGATCTCGCTGTGTGTGACACTAAGCAGCGACCTGGCCCCTGCTGTGAAATCGCTGATCATTACACACTGTTCTGGTTCATTTTCTGGTTGTCAGGCTCCCACAGGGCAGCACACATCGGCGTGTTTGACTGTGGGAGACCAACGAGTACCGACTCTGTGTAAGCAGCGTACGCTGGTAACCACGGTAAATATCGGATAACTAAGCAAAGCGATTTGCTTGGTTACCCGATATTTACCCTGGTTAACAGCATACACCGCTTACAGGCTGTAACCAGGGTAAATATCGGGTAACTAAGCAAAGCGCTTTGCTTAGTAACCCGATGTGTACCCTTAGCTACGTATCAGGGAGCCAGCGCTGGCAGCCTGTAACCAGTGTACACTGGTATCCAGAGTAAATAGGCAAAGCGCTTTGCTTAGTTACCCGATATTTACCCTGGTTACCAGCGTACACCGCTTACAGGCTGCCAGTGCTGGCACACATAGCCAGGGTAAATATCGGGTAACTAAGCAAAGCGCTTTGCTTAGTAACCTGATGTGTACCCTAGCTACATATCAGGGAGCCAGCGCTGGCAGCCTGTAAGCGGTGTACGCTGGTAACCAGGGTAAATATTTGGTAACTAAGCAAAGCGCTTTGCTTGGTTACCGGATATTTACTCTGGTTACCAAGTGCAGCATCGTTACACGAGTCGCTGGTGGCTGGTCGCTGGTCAGATCTGCCTGATTGACAGCTCACCAGCGACCATGTAGCAACGCACCAACGATCCCTGCCATGTCGGATCGCTGTTGGGATTGTTGGTGTGGTGGCTGTGTGTGATGGGACCCTAAAGATGAACTCTGGGAGGCATGTAAGACTGCATTCTTTGCTATTCCTGATGACTTCATCAATAAATTATATGAATCATTTTTGAACCGCATGGATGCAGTCCTTCAAGCTCATGGAAGTCACACAAAATATTAAATATGGCTCTAGCAACCCCACAACTTCATTCACCAATGTTATGCAACATATCTTTGTATTAGAAGTTAATTATTTGTTTGAATTTCACATTACTTTCTGTGGGCGACAAAACTTTTGTCTTGCCGAAATCTGACCATTCTATGTTCCTTAAATGATCAATACTTCAGCTTTGCAGCAACTTTATTTTCATAACCTAATCCAAATTTGGGAGGGTTTCAGCTTTCAAAAGAGTAATTTATAAAACCAATGGATGAATTTAAAGTCAGGTTATAAGCTTTTATTTACATAACATACATAAGCGACTGAAGTTCTGTCAGGGACTGTACTATACACAGCATATACATAATAGGTAACCAGTGTGGATTGGCCCGGAGAAAGTGCATGGCCCTCCCTTGACTCCGACATATGGAAGATAGAAGGAGCGAGACTAAGGGCTAGAGGGGTACAAAACCGGCGACCAGTGAGTGAACGCCGCTGGAGTGATTAATAAAAGACAGCTCACAGATGGGAACAGCAAACCTGGTCCGAGGATCTTAAGGGAACACACTTGTTATTTGAAGGCAACAGCGTTGCACAGTGAAGTCTCCAGCGTATGTGAAAAATGTCCCAGCGTGTGGCCAGTGTCCGTGCAAAAACATAATGCCAATGCCAGAAAAGGAAGACACAAACCAGAAGGGGCAGGACAAAACGCACCGCGCAGACAGCCCCGATATGCCACTCCATTCCACGTGACCAGCGGTCGTTCAGATTGGACCAGAGAGGTCTGGTAATTGATAGCGCACACCCCCAGCCAGGGAACATGGTCGCCGCCATGAACCCGTCGAGTGAAAGGAACAACTGACGACAGCAGAAAAGTCTCATGAAAAAGAAAAACAAAGTAAAAAACTATTATCAAGTGCAGGTCTGATACAGACCTTTCCTCCAACTGACCCTAGACAAAACTGAGGAGGCCGGTGGGTAGCAGGCAGTGTATAGTCTTCTGAAAAGGAGCCAAACTTTACTCTATGTAATACTAGTGTCAGCCTCCAGATGGCAGCAGACTATCCCATGGTTCAGTGCCCCCCATTGCAGTGATTGAAAAATCAAAATTTGTGTCAATTTAAAATATTTTGGCCACCAATATAGAGGAATAAGAATTTCAGTAAAGTGAACCATCGTAAAATTTATTTAGAGGATACCTCTGAGCCAATTCAAACTACACACAACTCCTACCATGGACAAGCCAAAGAAGAGTTACAAGTTCCAGAGAAGCATTTCATAAATTACAAAGCACTCATCTGTAAAGATGCATACAAAGATTACGTTACATCACATTTTCTCCAAAATTAGAGCGCCTAGAGGTATTTGCATTGAAGCAAATAATGTGAACAAGATGGTGAAGTAATATAAATGATTTTTATTAAGATAGGGCCATGACCTTCTGTTTAACATACAGAACTTCCCTTGCAGATGCTTTACATGTAGATCTGGTCATAGATGCAAATACTCATAGGCACTCTCTCTCTCTCGCTATGTATATATATACACATATACACAGGGCTGTATTTTGCCTTCATGCTGCCCTAGGCACTTTAAGTGGTCGCGCCCCTTAGTGACAACGTAAAACTGAGTTTTCGCACACGACATCTGTTTAAGGCAGATCTACTCTGTAGCACACTTTAAAAAGTATCAATAAGAAACGAACCCCCCCCCCCCCCATGGGAATCACCACAGGCACATCAAAACATAGCATGAGTATAAAATATTCCCACCACACCGTCCCCACTTATATACTGTGACTGTGACACTGCCCCTAATAAACACCACACTGCCCTCCCTTATAAACTACTGTATATGCACCACACCTTCCTCGATTATGAAATATGATCTGTACATTGTGAGGAGGGAGCAGCATGATGTGAGGACAATGTCCCATGCATGCTGCCCCCTCCTCACAATGTCCCATGCATGCTGCCCCCTCCTCACAATGTCCCATGCATGCTGCCCCCTCCTTACAATGTCCCATGCATGCTGCTCCCTCGTCACAATGTCCCATGCATGCTGCTCCCTCCTCACAATGTCCCATGCTTGCTGCCCCCTCCTCACAATGTCCCATGCATGCTGCCCCCTCCTCACAATGTCCCATGAATGCTGCCCCCTCCTCACAATGTCCCATGAATGCTGCCCCCTCCTCACAATGTCCCATGCATGCTGCCCCCTCCTCACAATGTCCCATGCATGCTGCTCCCTCCTCACAATGTCCCTTGCATGCTGCCCCCTCCTCACAATGTCCCATGCATGCTGCCCCCTCCTCACAATGTCCCATGCATGCTGCCCCCTCCTCACAATGTCCCATGCATGCTGCCCCCTCCTCACAATGTCCCATGCATGCTGCCCCCTCCTCACAATGTCCCATGCATGCTGCTCTCTCCTCACAATGTCCCATGCATGCTGCCCCCTCTTCACAATGTCCCATGCATGCTGCTCCCTCCTCACAATGTCCCATGCATGCTGCCCCTCCTCACAATGTCCCATGCATACTGCTCCCTCCTCACAATGTCCCATGCATGCTGCTCCCTCCTCACAATGTCCCATGAATGCTGCTCCCTCCTCACAATGTCTCATGCATGCTGCCCCCTCCTCACAATGTCTCATGCATGCTGCCCCCTCCTCACAATGTCTCATGTATGCTGCTCCCGCCTCACAATGTCCCATGCATGCTGCTCCCTCCTCACAATGTCCCATGCATGCTGCTCCCTCCGCACAATGTCTCATGCTTGATGCTCCCTCCTCACAATGTCCCATGCATGCTGCTCCTTCCTCACAATGTCCCATGCATGCTGCTCCCTCCTCACAATGTCCCATGCATGCTGCCCCCTCCTCACAATGTCCCATGCATGCTGCTCCCTCGTCACAATGTCCCATGCATGCTGCTCCCTCCTCACAATGTCCCATGCATGCTGCCCCCTCCTCACAATGTCCCATGAATGCTGCCCCCTCCTCACAATATCCCATGAATGCTGCCCCCTCCTCACAATGTCCCATGAATGCTGCCCCCTCCTCACAATGTCCCATGCATGCTGCCCCCTCCTCACAATGTCCCATGCATGCTGCTCCCTCCTCACAATGTCCCTTGCATGCTGCCCCCTCCTCACAATGTCCCTTGCATGCTGCCCCCTCCTCACAATGTCCCATGCATGCTGCCCCCTCCTCACAATGTCCCATGCATGCTGACCCCTCCTCACAATGTCCCATGCATGCTGCCCCCTCCTCACAATGTCCCATGCATGCTTCTCTCTCCTCACAATGTCCCATGCATGCTGCCCCCTCTTCACAATGTCCCATGCATGCTGCTCCCTCCTCACAATGTCCCATGCATGCTGCCCCTCCTCACAATGTCCCATGCATGCTGCTCCCTCCTCACAATGTCCCATGAATGCTGCTCCCTCCTCACAATGTCTCATGCATGCTGCCCCCTCCTCACAATGTCTCATGTATGCTGCTCCCGCCTCACAATGTCCCATGCATGCTGCTCCCTCCTCACAATGTCCCATGCATGCTGCTCCCTCCGCACAATGTCTCATGCTTGATGCTCCCTCCTCACAATGTCCCATGCATGCTGCTCCTTCCTCACAATGTCCCATGCATGCTGCTCCCTCCTCACAATGTCTCATGCATGCTGCCCCCTCCTCAGTGTCCCATGCATGCTGCCCCCTTCTCACAATGTCCCATGCATGCTGCCTCCTCCTCACAATGTCTCATGCATGCTGCCCCCTCCTCAGTGTCCCATGCATGCTGCCCCCTTCTCACAATGTCCCATGCATGCTGTCCCTCTCCATGAGCTCCTAATGCTGCCTTCCTCTTTTCCATAATGAGACCTTCATGTTGCCCCACTCATGCTAAGACCACCACACTAACGCTTATGCTGAGACCCCCCCCCACACACACTACCTCACTCTTGATATTGACTCCCCTACATTGCTCCACTCCATACTGATCCCACACATGCTGCCCCTTCTTCACAATGAGCTCCCAATGCTGCCCCCTCTTATTCTGAGTCCTTACACTCCCCCCACCCAATCGATTTTGTCATTGCACTATCCCTCATCCCTTGTCCTCTGTCTCTAGCATTAGCCCCTCTCTCCCACTCCCCCAACATCAGCCTCTCTCCCCCAGCATCAGCCTCTATCTTCCCTCAGCATCAGCCTCTCTTCCCCAGTCTCAGCCTTTGCCTCCCCCCAGCCTCAGCCTGCCCCAGTCTCCGCCTCAGCCTCCCTCCAGTCTCAGCCTCAGCCTCCCTCAAGTCTCAGCCTCAGCCCCCTCCAGTCTCAGCCTCAGCCCCCTCCAGTCTCTGCCTCAGCCTCCCTCCAGCCTCCCCCAGTCTCAGCCTCTGCCTCCCTCCAGCCTCCCCACAGTCTCAGCCTCCCTCCAGTCTCCCCCCAGTCTCAGCCTCTGCCTCCCTCCAGTCTCTGCCTCTGCCTCTCTCCAGCCTCCCCCCAGTCTCAGCCTCTGCCTCCCTCCAGCCTTCCCCCAGTCTCTGCCTCTGCCTCCCTCCAGCCTCCCCCCAGTCTCTGCCTCTGCCTCCCTCCAGCCTCCCCAGTCTCAGCCTCTGCCTCCCTCCAGCCTCCCCACAGTCTCAGCCTCTGCCTCCCTCCAGTCTCCCCCCAGTCTCAGCCTCTGCCTCCCTCCAGTCTCAGCCTCTGCCTCCCTCCAGTCTCTGCCTCTGCCTCCCTCCAGCCTCCCCCTCCCTCCAGCCTCCCCCCAGTCTCTGCCTCTGCCTCCCTCCAGCCTCCCCCCAGTCTCAGCCTCTGCCTCCCTCCAGCCTCCCCCCAGTCTCTGCCTCCCTCCAGCCTCCCCCCAGTCTCTGCCTCTGCCTCCCTCCAGCCTCCCCACAGTCTCTGCCTCTGCCTCCCTCCAGTCTCCCCCCAGTCTCAGCCTCTGCCTCCCTCCAGCCTCCCCCCAGTCTCTGCCTCTGCCTCCCTCCAGCCTCCCCCCAGTCTCAGCCTCTGCCTCTCTCCAGCCTCCCCCCAGTCTCAGCCTCTGCCTCCCTCCAGCCTCCCCCAGTCTCTGCCTCCCTCCAGCCTCCCCCCAGTCTCTGCCTCTGCCTCCATCCAGCCTCCCCCAGTCTCAGCCTCTGCCTCCCTCCAGCCTCCCCACAGTCTCAGCCTCTGCCTCCCTCCAGTCTCAGCCTCTGCCTCCCTCCAGCCTCCCCCCAGTCTCAGCCTCTGCCTCTCTCCAGTCTCAGCCTCTGCCTCCCTCCAGCCTCCCCCCAGTCTCAGCCACTGCCTCCCTCCAGTCTCAGCCTCTGCCTCCCTCCAGCCTCCCCCCAGTCTCAGCCTCTGCCTCCCTCCAGCCTCCCCCCAGTCTCAGCCTCTGCCTCCCTCCAGTATCTGCCTTTGCCGCCTCCCCCCCCCGCATGCGCAGATCTCCGGTCTGCATTAGAGACACTCCCATGCTCCTTATGAATCCACTTACCTGCTCCAGTGCCCGCCGCCATCTTCCTGGCTCACGTGAGTATCCTCTTCTGACACCGGCTTCCATCACGTCCTCCGCGGCGTCCTGCTGTGAGCTCTGCATGTGACGTCCACACAGCAGTGGACGCAGCACAGAGGAAGGAGCTGATTGGCGCGCGCCTGTGACCCCGGAAGTGCAGGCGCCGGCAGTTCCGGGGTCAATCAGCTTCCTGTGCTCGGCGGCCACAAAAAAAAAAATGTAAAAAAAAAAAAAAAAAATTTTTTTTTTTTTTTTTTTTTTTGCTGCCAGAAGGTGCCGCCCCTCACAATCTGCCGCCCTAGGCACCGGACCACGGGTGCCTAATGGTAAATACGGCCCTGCATATACATATATATATATATATATAATGTGTGTGTATGTATGTATATACCCACAGTGGGTGCAGAAAATATTCAGACCCCTTTAAGTTTTTCACTCTTTCACTGCAGCCATTTGGTAAATTCAAAAAAGTTCATTTTTTTCTCATGAATGTACACTGTGTACCCCATCTTAACAGAAAATAAAACGGAAATGTAGAAATTTTTGCAATTTTATTAAACAAGAAAAACTGAAATATCACATGGTCATAAGTATTCAGACTCTTTTCTCAGACATTTAAGGCTAGTTTCACACTTGCGTTGGGTTGAATCCGCTGGGTCCGTTGCTGCGTCGTTTTGACGCATCCGTTATTTTTGTGGTGTCAACGGATGCAACGGGTCCGTTATTTCACAGGAATCCGTTAGCTGATTCCTGTGAAATAACGGACAGTTGCATCCGTTTGGCGTCAGTTAGGCGTCCGTCTAACGGAATCCGTCGGCTCTGTTTTATTTATTTTTTTTCATTCTGGGCATGCTCAGAATAAAATTAGCGGAATCCAGCAGCGGATTCCGTTGTTAAGCACTTAGCAACGGAATCCGCTACCATAGGGAACCATTATAAATTTTAACGGAACCAACGGAATCCGTTGGTTGGCGTCATTTTGACACAAGCATTTAACGTTACATTCTGCGTTGCTTCCGCTTGCGGAAGCAACGGAGCATCGGCCAACGGAAGCAACGCAGGTACTTTTGGCACAATCCGTCATCAATGCAAGTCTATGGGAAACAACGGAATCCGTTAACGGATTCCGCTGTTTCCCAAGACAGCGGATTGCGCCAAAAAAAAAACAACGCAAGTGTGAAAGTACCCTTAGTCACATGCTGTCCACTTCCTTGTGATCCTACTTGAGATGGTTCTACTCCTTCATTGGAGTTTAGCTGTGTTTAATTAGGCTAGGTTCGCACACTGCGTCTTTTTGACGCTGCGTTTTTGTGCGTTTTTGGCCGCTAAAACCGCACAAAAATGCACCTGCGTCGAAAAAACGCATAAAAACGCATGCGTTTTTGCCGCGATTTGGTGCGTTTTTGGCTGCGTTTTTGATCTCTGAGTTTTGCTGCGTTTTTCCAATGCATTGCATGGGGGGAAAACGCAGAAAAACGCAGAAAAGAACTGAAATGTCAATTTTTTTTTTTTAACTCAAAAACACAGGTAAAAAAAAACAGATGTGTGCGGACAGCAAAAATGAAAACTCAGACTTTGCTGGGGAAGCAAAGTCCTGCAGTTTTGAGGCCAAAAACGCACCCGAAAAATGCGCAAAAATGCCGCGAAAAACGCACTGTGCGCACATAGCCTTAAACTGATAGGACTTGATTTGGAAAGGCGCACACCTGTCTATATAAGACCTCGCAGACCACAAGAACTGCCCAAGGAGACAGAATTGTGGCAAGTCACAGATCTGACCAAGGTTACAAAAGAATTTCTGCAGTACTCAAGGTTCCTAAGAGCACAGTGGCCTCCATAATCCTTAAATGGCAAAAGTTTGGGACCACCAGCACTCTTCCTAGACCTGGTCGTCCAGCCAAACTGACGTGGGAGAAGAGCCTTGGTGAGAGAGGTAAAGAAGAACTCCAAGATTACTGTGGTTCAGCTCCAGATCTGCAGTAGGGAGATGGGAGAAAGTTCAACAAAGTCAATTATCACTGCAGCCCTCCACCAGTTGGGCCTTTATGGCTGAGTGGCCCGAAGGAAGCCTCTCCTCAGTACAAGACATATGAAAGTCCACATAGAGTTTGCAAAAATACACATGAAGGAATCTCAGACTATGAGAAATAAGATTCTCTGGTTTGAGGAGACAAAGATGGAAATTTTTGGTGATAATTGTAAGCAGTATGTGTGGAGAAAACCAGGCACTGCTCATCACCTGCCCAATGCAATCCCAACAGTGAAACATGGTGGTGGCAGCATCATGCTATGGGGGTGTTTTTCAGCTACAGGATGACTAGTTGCAATTGAAAGAAAGATGAATGCGGCCAAGTACAGAGATATTCTGGAAGAAAACCTCTTCCACAGTGCTCTGGACCTCAGACTTGGCCGAAGGTTCACCTTCCAACAAGACAATGACCCTAAGCACACAGCTAAAATAACAAAGGAGTGGCTTCAGAATAACTCTGTGACCATTCTTGACTGGCCCAGCCAGAGTCCTGACCCAAACTTAATTGAGCATCTCTGGAGAGATCTGAAAATGGCTGTCCACCAACGTTCATCATCCAACCTGATGGAACTGGAGAGGATCTGCAAGGAAGAATGGCAGAGGATCCCCAAATCCAGGTGTGAAAAACTTGTTGCATTATTACTCATAGCTGTAGTAGCTCAATGGGTGCTTCTACTCAATACTGAGCAAAGGGTCTGAATACTTATGACCATGTGATATTTCAGTTTTTCTTGTTTAATAAATTTGCAAAAATTTCTACATTTGTTTTTTTTCTGTCAAGATAGGGTGCAGAGTGTACAATAATGAGAAAAAATGAACTTTTTTTGAATTAACCAAATGGCTGCAATGAAACAAATAGTGAAAAATTTAAAGAGGTCAGAATACTTTCCATCTCTCTCTCTATATCTCTATCTCTCTCTATATATCTCTATCTCTCTCTCTCTCTGATAGAGATAGCTATAGATAGATATATATATATATATAATCTATCTATATCTACAGCCATCCATCTATCTATAGCTATCTATATCTATAGCCATCCATCTATATATCTATAACTATCCATCTGTATATATCTATAGCTATCTATATATATCTATAGCTATCTATATATACACACACACACACACACACACACACACACACACACACACACACACACACACACAATGGTACATTGTGTTTGCTAACTGTGTTAGAAGGCTAATGGATGTTTAGAAATTCCTTGAAAACCCTTGTGCAAGTATGCTAGCACAGCTGAAAACAGTGTTGCTGATTAGAGAAGGTATAAAACTGACCTTCTTGTGAGCTAGTTGAGAATCTGGAGCATTACATTTGTTGGTTCAATTAAACTCTCAAAATGGCAAGAAAAAGAGAATTGTCATGTGAAAGTTGATAGTCTATTCTTGTTGTTAGAAATGAAGGATATTCCATGTGAGAAATTGCCAAGAAACTGAAGAATTCCTACAATGGTGTGTACTACTCCCTTCAGAGGACAGCACAAACAGGATCTAACCAGAGTAGAAAGAAGTGGGAGGCCCCGCTGCACAACTGAGCAACAAGACAAGTACATTAGATTCTCTAGTTTGAGAAATCGACGCCTCACCGGTCCTCAACTGGCAGCTTCATTAAATAGTACCCGCAGAACGCCAGTGTCAACGTCTACAGTGAAGAGGCGACTCTGGGATGCTGGCCTTCAGGACAGAGTTGCAAAGAAAAAGCTGTATCTGTGACTGGCTAATAAAAGGAAAAGATAAATATGGGCAAAAGAACAGACATTGGACAGAAGATTGGAAAAAAGTGTTATGGACAGACGAATCGAAGTTTGAGGTGTTTGCATCACACAGAAAAAACATTTGTGAGACGCGGAACAACTGAAAATATGCTGGAAGAGTGCCTGATGCCATCTGTCAAGCACGATGGAGGTAATGTGATGGTCTGGGGTTGCTTTGGTGATGGTAAAGTGGGAGATTTGTACAAGGTAAAAGGGATTTTGAATAAGGAAGGCTATCACTCCATTTTGCAATGCCATGCCATACCCTGTGGACAGCGCTTGATTGGAGCCAATTTTATCCTACAACAGGACAATGACCCAAAGCACACCTCCAAATTATGTCAAATTATGCATGAACTATTTAGGGAAGAAGCAGGCAGCTGGTATTCTATCTGTAATGGAATGGCCAGCCCAGTCATCAGATCTCAACCCTATTGAGCTGTTGTGGGAGCAGCTTGACCGTATGGTATGCAAAAAGTGCCCATCAAGCCAATCCAACTTGTGGGAAGGGCTTCTGGAAGCATGGGGTGAAATCTCCAGATTACGTCACCAAATTAACAGCTAGAATGCCAAAGGTCGGCAAAGCTGGAATTGCTGCAAAGGAGCATTCTGTGACGAAAGCAAAGTTTAAAGGAGAAAATTATTATTTCAAGTAAAAATCTTTATTTCTAACCTAGTGTATGTCTGGACTATATTTTCTATTCATTATGCAAATCATCTGATAAATAAAAGTATGATTTTTCATGGAAAAGACAAAATTGTCTGGGTGACCCCAAACATTTGAACTGTAGTGTATGTATATATATATATATTTTTATATATGTTGCTACAAGTTCTATTTAAGGGCAACCGTGATACATCAGTGACAGAAAGATTAAATGTACCCTAAGTAACACAACTTCAGCCTGTCTTGTTTGCCTTCTGCTTCTGATAGGTTTCTCCTGGTCAGGTTTTGCAACCCCAAGTTGTTTTTCCTACTTTCTGTTTGTGTTTTAAAGGAGTACACTGTAATATGCACACAACACCTATAGCACAAACAGCATAATCAAGAGATATATATGCAGCTATGGCAAAAATTAAGAGACCACTGCAAAATTTTCAGTCTCTGATTTTTCTCTCTATAGGCATGTTTATGAGTGAAATATAAATTATTTTTTTCTATAAACTACTGACAACATGTCTCCGAATTTCCAAGCAATGAATTTTGTATTTATTTTCTGAAAATGAGAAATGGTCAAAACAAAAAAAAAAAAAAAAAGGCATTGCTAATCATTTAGAAACAACAATACTAATGTTTTAACTCAGGAGCAGTTCAGAAATCAATATTTTGTGAAATAACCATGATTTGTAATCACAGCTTTCGTGCGTCTTGGCTGCTTTCCACCAGTCTTTCACACTGCTTTTGTGTGACCTTATACCACTCCTGGTGCAAAAATTTAAGCAGTTCTTCTTTGTTTGGTTGCTTGTGACTATCCATCTTCCTCTTGACTACAGTCCAGAGGTTTTCAATGGGGTTCAGGTCTGGAGATTGGGCTGGCCATGACAGGTTTTTGATGTGGTGGTCCTTCATCCACACATTGATTGACCTAGCTGTGTGGTATGGCGCATTGTCCTGCTGGAAAAAACAGTCCTCTGAGTTGGGGAACATTGCCTGAGCAGAAGGAAGCAACTGTTTTTTTTCAGGATAACATTGTATGCAGCTTGATTCATCGTCGACGTCCTTTGCAAAGTTTAATCTGCCCAATTGGACCATAGAGGACTGAAGTAACGTAATCTTCTCTGACGAGTCTATTTTTCAATTTTGCCCAACACCTGAAGGTCTAATGGTTAGACTGAGACTTAGAGAAGCGTACAAGCCACAGTGTCTTGCACCCACTGTGAAATTTGTTGGACGATCGGTGATGATCTGGGGATGCTTCAGGAAGGCTGGAATTGAGCAGATTAAACTTTGCGAAGGACGTATGAATCAAGCCGCATACAATACTCAAAACTATACCTATTAAGAGAAAAATCAGAAAAAAATGAAAATTTTGCAGTGGTCTCTATTTGCCAGAGCTGTGTGTAATATATATATATATATATATATATATATATATATATATATATATATATATATATATATATATATATATATATAATTTTTTTTAACTCAAACCAATGCATCAACTTTATTACTGCTCTTATATAGGAAGATATTACATATTAGCTGCATGAAAGAGGAGGCTAGGGCTGTGTGCACATTGCTTTCTAGCCACCTTTTTGCTTGCAAATTTTAAGAAATCTGCAAGTAGAGGTAGTCCTCGGGTTACAACGGTCTCGTGTTACATCGTTTTGTGGTTACGACGCTTTATACGACGCTCTAGTCCAGTGCTGTACAGAGGAAAACGAGTCTTCTGCATGCCATAACACGCTTCATTATGGCTCCCAAACGTAAGCCAGACTCATCTGATACCATCCCCAGTATCTCCAGCACCTTCTGCAGCTGCCTCCCAAGCTGTGTTTGCAGTACTGTACTGTTATTATGGTACAGTACTGTATGAACGTATGGTCCGACTTGCATCAAAATTCGGTTTACGACGCCGCGTAAGAACGGATCAACGTCGTAAGTCGAGGACTACCTGTATTTCCTTATGTCAGCAAAGTCTATGTGAAGTGATATGCACACATTCAAGATTTTTTCCTTGCAGACTTGTTTGCAGAAAAAACATACAGCATGTCAATTCTTTCTGCGTTTTTGGCTGTTTTTTCACCATTGAAAGCAATGTAAATAATGCATTAAAAAAAAGTAGCAAATCACTGCAAAAATGTGTGTTCTCGCAACAGCATTTTTCCTACCAGAACATGTAGATTTGGTTACAGAAAGTCTGTAACTTAAGGTACCGTCACACTAAGCAACATCGCTAGCAACATCGCTGCTGAGCACGACTTTTGTGACGTATCAGCGATGTTGCTAGCGATGTTGCTGTGTGGGACATCCAGCAACAACCTGGCCCCTGCTGTGAGGTCGCTGGTTGTTGCTGAATGTCCTGGACCATTTTTTAGTTGTTGCTCTCCTGCTGTGAAGCACACATCGCTGTGTGTGACAGCGAGAGAGCAACAACTGAATGTGCAGGCAGCAGGAGCCGGCTTCTGTGGATGCTGGTAACCAATGTAAATATCGGGTAACCAAGAAGCCCTTTCCTTGGTTACCCGATATTTACCTTCGTTACCAGCGTCTGCCGCCCTCACGCTGTCAGTGCCGGCTCCCTGCTCTCTGCACACATAGACAGACTACACATCGGGTAATTAACCCGATGTGTACTCTGGCTAGGAGTGCAGGGAGCCAGCGCTAAGCGGTGTGCGCTGGTAACCAAGGTAAATATCGGGTTTGTTACCCGATATTTACCTTACTTACCAAGCGCAGCATTGCTTCCACGCGTCGCTGCTGGCTGGTCACTGGTTGCTGGTGAGATCTGTCTGTGTGACAGCTCACCAGCAACCCGTGTAGCGACGCTCCAGCGATCCCTGCCAGGTCAGGTTGCTGGTGGGATCGCTGGAGCGTCGCTTAGTGTGACGGTACCTTAAGGCTACTTTCACACATCAGTTTCAATAAACTGGAGCATGCTCAGTTTAAAAAAACGGATCCGGTGGCCGCATACGTTTTTTTGCCGCATTACACCGGATCCGGCTTCCATAGGCTTCCATTGTAAATCACGCCGTATCGCGCCGGATCCGGCGCGATGCGGTTGTTTGTCAGAGACAAAAAAATGATGCAAGAGACGTTCCATTCGGCTGCCGCATTTGCCAATTACGACGGATCCGGCAAAAGCCGGATGCAACGCAAGGCCATCAGGCACAATCCGGCACTAATACAAATCAATGGGGATAAAAACGGATTGGCGCCGGTTCAGTTTTATCCATTTTTTTCCGGATTGTGCCTGATGAAATAAAACTGATGTGTGAAAGTAGCCTTAATCTGCAATGTGTGCACATAGCCTAACAGAGGAACATGAAGGGCAGAGCTGGGTGGGGCGAAGTCTAAGAGCTGCAAGGAAGGAATTGTTAGGTGATGATATGATCCGGTAGTTCACAGGAAGGAAGCTTGGCTTCCTGTCTACACTGCCGAGGAAGAACTGGAAAGGTCAGCAAGTGTTATGTATGGAAAAAAAAATGCTTGAGTGCTTCTTTAATATTAAACAACTTCCTTTTTAGAGCCTAGAAAATAAATCTATTGTTTCCTGAGTGGGATGTAATGACATGACAGGTCATACACACAAAGATTGAAACTTACAGTGCATTAGCAGTCACCAGCAGATCATAATTGTCAAAAAGGACAACCTCAGGAGCTTCCACAATAATAATATAGAGAATCTGGATGGAGAGCATGAGTGCTAGCTTCCCAATGCTGCTGATCTGTAGGAACACGGAGCAGGCCAGAAGACTCAGCAGAATGCTGTAGTTGAAATACTGCAAAAAAGAAAAAATGGTACAGAATTTTTTCAAAGGCCATAATTGTCTCAGTTGTTCAGTTTAAAGCACTACATTGCATTCTTGTTCACGGCACTGAAATGGTTACTTAATTGGAGATAAAGTATCATAAATCATACAACTGAGCCACATATACAAATATTACACACACTTAAAGGGGTGGTTCACCCATATTTATTATTGGCCACGATGATATTATGCTGAAAAACAAGGTCTCTCTCAAATACCTTGTGCTGCCAATAGTGCCTGTGAACGGCGCTATTGCTGACTGTTCTTCCCCCATCGCCTGACCCCCGGGCTCCGTGACCTCGGGGATCCGGTGATATCACGTCAACTTCCTGCTTACCTGACATCACCGTGGCCGGCCCCAGTCTCCGTGAGTCACTGAGCTGTGGGCAGTTTCCCCACTCAGCACCAAGCAAAGCACCTCCCTGCTCCTTCGCTGCAGAGTGCGCAAGCAGGAGGGATGCTGGGCTGTGACAAGAGGGGAAGCTGTGGGCAGCCCAGTCACTCACAGAGACTGGGGCCGGACGCGGTGATGTCAGGTGAGCAGGATGTTGACGTGACATCACCCAGATCCCGAGGTTCAGGTGATGGGAAAGAGCGGTCTGGAATAGCACAGCTCACAGGCACTATTGGCAACACAAGGTACTCAAGAGAAACCTTATTTCTCAACATATCATCATTGTGGCAAATAAATATGGGTGAACAACTTCTTTAAGTCAGTCAGTCATGTTTTGTTATCAAACTCACTTAAAAGATTGTAAGGCCTAAGACACACGGCATGAAAATCGGAGCAAGTGGAATGTGATAAAACATCGCATTCCACTCAGACCAATATTAGCCTATGTGCCCGCACCCATGAGCGACTATTTTTTTCAGCCCCAATCAGACTGAGAAAACAATAGCAGCATGCTGCGAGTGTAATGCAATCTTTGTTTCTCTTGCACCCATTCAAGTCTATGGGGCGAGAGAAAAATCGCACTGCACTCGCAGTACATCGGTGTACCGCGAGTGCAGGGCGAGAATGGCAATAGCCGGCTACAGAGGAGAGAAGAAGATAAATCCCTCCCTCTCCTCCGCAGCGCCGGCCCGCCCCCCGCAGCTGTTGTCCGCTCGGACCGCAGTCGCAGTGAAACTCGCATGCCACTCAGCTCCCGCTGTGCTGCCAGCGTGAGCCGAATGTCATGCGAGGATCACAGTAATCCCTGTGTGGCCCTGGCCTAACAAGTGAAGTACTTTTAGTGGTGTTGTCTCCAACTTTATACAATGATTTTGTTCATACCTCTGGAAAGTTGCAGGATGGTTGGTCAGAGCCGCAGGGAGCAGTTTCCATACTAAGGTTATAGCTGAGCATTTGGAAATGGCAGGCATTGACAGAATCCTTGGTGATATTCAGTTCTTGAGCAGCACATTCAGCAAGACTCTGGTGATTACAGGCAAACTAGAAATACAAAGAAGAGACTGAGATCAAAGCCACTGATTAGATTAAGCAGCAATACAACCGGGGATGCCTGGAAATACTTGAATGGACCAGAAAGAACATTGGGCAGAACCAAAAATGTCACTAACATGATTCAAGGACACCTGTCACCAGATTTGGCAACTATAAGCTGTGGCCACCACCACCGAGCTCTTAAATACAGCATTCCAGAATTCTGTATAAGAGCCCAGGCTGCGCTGTATAACGTAAAAATCACTCTGTAATACCTGTGGTGGCGGGGGGGGGAGCAGTTCGGTCCGACGGGTGTCGGTGCCCTGCGGTCCGATGGGTGTCTCTGCTCTCCAGTCCAGCGCCTCCTTCTGAGGCCCATGTGAATCACATGTCCTACATCACCCACACTAGCCGGCTTTGCGGTCCTGAGCAGGCGCACTTTGATTAGCCCTGCTCAGAGTAGATCAAAGTATTGTAGTGCGCATGTGAAGGCGTTCTTTAACCTTTGTTCGTACTTGCGCATTACAGTACTTTGATCTGGGCAGATCAAAGTGAGCCTGTGTAGGACCTCAATGTCGGCTTGTGTGCACGACGTAGGACACGTCATGCACACAGGCTTCAGAAGAAGGAGGACGGTGATGTCCGCAGAGAGGAGATGCCGGATCAGAGAGCAGCGACACCCGTAGGACTGGACCGCCACCTAGGTGAGTATTGTAAAAGTGTTTTATACGTTATACAGCGCGGCCTGGGCTCTTATACACAGCATTCTAGAATACTGTATATAAGAGCTTAGTGGTGGTGGCTGCAGCTTATATTCGCCAAATGTGGTGACAGGTTCCCTTTAAAAAGATATTATCTAGCGCAGGGGCCTCAAACTAAGGTTAGGGTCACACGACTGTATAAAAAAAAAAAAAATTGTCCCATTCTCATCCAGAAAAGTAGGATGATTTTTTGTCACTAGTGATCCTTGTGCTGCTGGTGTGCAATCTAGTTTTTTACAGTAGCAGTAATCATTTTCAGGAGCATTTACAGTTTTCTATGGTACAGAATTGTAATGTATCCGGAAAAATCGGATGCCATACTGTGACATTGATTTTTTTCCTGCACCCATAGACTGGAATGGGTTACTCATCTGAAATCAGAGAGAAATCGCAGATGTTGTGATTTTTATCATAGCCGCTCTGTCAGTGAAAAATAAATTAGTCCTCAGAACTGCCTCATTGAATAAAAAACTGGATAGCACATGTGCGATTTTTACAGTGGTTTGAGTGAGCACTAAAATCGGGACTAGGGCCACAAAAAAATCCTGTTATGGTGCAAACCACATTGTTACATTTAGGCTGGGGCTAAACACATCAGCCCCAATTCATCAAAGCAATTGCGCCATAATTCTGGTGTACACTGCAATGAAATGTCGCTAAACTTTGGTGCAACTCAGAGCTGAACAAAAATGATAAAGCTAGTTTCACACTTGCGTTGAACGGTATCCGTTGCATTGCGTTGTGTAACGGATGCAACGGATGTGTTGCATATAGTGGCACAACGGATGCAACGGATGCTGCAAAACAACGCAATTCGTTTTGATTTTTTTACAGTTTTACCAGCGGCAGACTATTGTGAACGATCAGCTGATCGCACCCTGCAGCCGGCCGCCGGGTGATCAGCTGATCGCTCCCTGCAGCCGGCCGCCGGGTGATCAGCTGATCGCTCCCTGCAGCCGCCCGCCGGGTGATCAGCTGATCGCTCCCTGCAGCCGGCCGCCGGGTGATCAGCTGATCGCTCCCTGCAGCCGGCCGCCGGGTGATCAGCTGATCGCTCCCTGCAGCCGGCCGCCGGGTGATCAGCTGAGCGCTGTCACTTGCCGGCGGCCGGGCATGCTGGCGGCCGGTCGCTCAGCTGAGCGCTGTCGCTTGCCGACGGCCGGGCGCTCAGCTGAACGTTTGGCCACTGCGAGCCAAAATAAAGTTTGATTTAAAAAAGAAGAGCATGCGCAGTGAAATCCAGAGGATTCTGCTGCTCAAAATAACGTTACATGCTGCGTTCCTCCCGCTGGGCGGAAGCAATGGAGCGTCGCCCAGCGGAAGCAACGCAGGTCCTTTTGGTACAATCCGTCACCCATACAGGTCTATGGGAAACAGCGGAATCCGTTAATGGATTCCGCTGTTTTCCAAAAGGGCGGATTGTAGCGGAAGGAAATAAACGCAAGTGTGAAAGTACCCTAAGACTTTTGCAAGCCAGTTTCACGACAGACTGAAGACTACTGGTATGGCACAAAAGTGCATGCCACTCGTCAGATGCTCTAGATTCATGAATTAGGAGCATCTGACTCCACCAAGCCCGCTCATCAGGACCAGCGGAGAGAAAATTGCTGGTTGAAGAATCTGGGCCATTGATCGGAGCTGATGAGCGCATCTCCTGTGTAGCAGCCCTGCAAGATACTACAGCACAGCTTCTGTTCAAAAGCGTATGAACTGTTCTGCAATACTAGGCAGCATTTGCTACAGATTGAATGGAGCTGGGCACAGCCACTTACTTTAAAAAGTGTTTACATCCAGCGGCTGCTAGAGCCATTTTCAGATGATTGGTGGGGAAGCTGCGTATCTAACCCCATCCCTTCTCAGTATGACCTATTCCATGTTAGGCCATCAATATTTTCTGCTCAGACAACCCCTTTACAGAGGGACCCTACTGATTACTATAAGGTCTGTCTGGGTTCCTTTATGGGTCTGTTTTTTAAAACTGAGAAGAAAATAAGTCCAGCATGCAAAACTTTTCTTCCATTTTAAAAACAGACAGATAGGCAAATCCACATTGGCTCCATAATCAATGGGGCCCTTCTGCTTCTGCTGTGCAGCAAATCTGTTTTGCACATTACTTTCACTTATCTTTTCCTAAAATTAAAAAGATAATTGTAATTCCCTAACACAAACATGAAACAAGTTTACTAAATACCCTCGAAGCATCCAAATGTTTTCACACAGAACAACCTCTACCAACATCCATACACACCACAATACATGATCACATGCACACAGATGTCTTAGAAACATATACATACAATTCCTTACACATATACTCACACATGTAAATATGATTACATATGAGGGACTCTGCAGCCAACCACAGCACTAATTTGCTCCGGTGTGACTGGCCTACAAGCTTTGAGAGCCTCTCTGGGCAGGAGCAGCACAAGGCTGCGTTGGTGTTTCTGCAACCGGGCCGGTATACTCACGCGTTTAAAGTCCCACCCCATAGCCACTATAGCAAAAGGTGGTTGGGTGACCCACAGCTACAGGAGGACTGGTCTGGGGTTGGCAGATACCTCTGCCACCCAGCCTGTTCTGGTCTGTGTGCCACAAGAAATTGCTTTGTGGGTATGTTTGAGCACCTGATCTAAAGGATACAATCTATTGAAGGTCCAAGATAGTTAGTATATGTAGAAACTTACCATGTTAACAAAGGCTGAGGTGAACACAAGCAAGATGGTGAAGATCCCAATGAGGGTGCTGTTTGTACGTGACTGGACAATCTTCCGGGATATCCGTTGCAAGATTGATGGGAACAGCTAATAGAGAAAACCATGATCATGAACAACTTCTAGAAACATTTCCTTACAGATCTTTTTAATTTCCCCACCTGCTCACCTTTATACAAGAATACACTGCGCATACAAAGAGAATATTGGCTAAAATGATGAAGATACTGGTGTAGACTCCGAGCATCAGGAAGGAACTGCAGAAAAAAACAACAATTAACTACAGAAATTCAACATTTACTATGATCTCCCAAAGGTCAATAGTTTGTAATTATTAGGCAATATCTCCTGCCTCTTCCAGTCAATTATTGAATGTAAAGCCTACTCTGACGCAAAGAAAATAGGATTTGTGATATTAGTTTATTGATCTCTGTAGCACTCTGTCGTTTTATTAAGAAAAAAATCACTGTTTCCTAAATTGATCCTTACATCAGGTACCTGAATCCTGGAGGTTCCAGTTTTTGGCACAGGTAGTTGGCGCCCCAGGATCCAGTGATTTATCAGATGGATGTTGCCAACATGTTTTATTCAAACAATCTAATCTGTTTCACATAACAGATACGTGAGGATATGGATTATGCTGGCTCTCTGGGTCACTGGATGACATACTTTATGTAGGCGTTTATGTCATTTATGGACACCAGAGGTCCTCCAGCCTAAGAGATTTTCTTTACAATAGTTCTCCAACCCTCTATTTAATGGGCTGTATGGTATAATTTTTTATTTGAATTTTTAACTCCTAAGGCTTCCTGTACATAAAAATAAAAGTCACCAGCAATCACCTGCTGCAGCTCAAGCTTCAAGTCTCCATTTTTGGCAATGGTCTATGTTGACTGGTTGCACTGGTGATATCCTGTCGAGAAAGCATGGCCACTGTGCAGCCAATCATTGGGCTCAGAGATTTTGCTGATACAAAAAGGCAATATTCTCCTGTGCTTAGTGATTGGTTGGAGGCAGCAATGGAAGTATGTAAAGGAAGGGGTTGGTTAAAAAAACAAAAAACAAAACAAAAACCCTTTGACTTTATTATGCCTAATGAAGGATATATAAAAGGAAAAGTTGTCGAGAGAGGTTAATTATTTTATAATGTCTCTAATAGTTGTGTACTTACTGGGGAAATATGACAATTTGTATAAAACAAATGAAACAGAAGACCAGCAAGGTGCAGGCGACGTAACCTCCAAAGCGATCATCCACTTTCTTAGAATACTGCAACAAACAAAAGTGAAATTCAGGGCATATAATTACTATGTGAATAATATTCGGAAATTGTTTTAGATTATTCTTTATTTTTCTGCATCAAGAAAAAGTTCATGGCATGCATCAAGTGCAATAACAGTCACCATTCTTTTGTTCTAATAAAAAAAATACTGCGACACACGCACATCACACAAAGGCACAGACTTCAGGACAGATTTATTCAGAGGATCTGATTTGCAGTCAGTTTGCCTCTGTCTCCGCAACCTTAGGTTTAGAAGAAAGAAAAAAAAAAGGAAAAGATACACAGAATCGAAGATGCAGGGTCAAATATTTAGTGAAAATAGAAAGGCCCTTTAACTTCAGCAGCTGCATAAGCTCAATTTATACAGAAAACATCAATAAAAATGAAGGTAATTGGCACACAATTTCCCATTCATATTGATTAAAAAAGTCTAATCTGTGCTCCTTGTAGTCATTTTTTATTCTATTAGTGCTGTAACAACAAATGACATTTGGATAATAAAATTAAGTATTTGAACAATCTTTAGTTCTATGGCAGTCGGGCAATTAAATGAGGCACCAAGAGTGTTCAGTGCATGTTACCTTTTTCTCGAGGTCTGGGGTTTGAAAAGTGAGGATGAATTTTTTAACATGATCTTTGCGCAGCTGATCAATACTTCGTGCATCTATTGCTCTTGCCAAGAATTCATCAACTTCATCCTCTGGATTTAGAGCTTCCTGTGTGTTCCTGCTACAGAAAGAGCAATACCATTAATATAAAGTCTGGTACATGTGATCACAAAATCCCCAAACTGCAGGATACAAGGTTCAACCACCTGTCGGCCACACACTTGACTTATTTGCAGCAATGCGCGGAGGGAGGTGGGTGGATTGACCTTTGGCGACTCCGGCATCCTAACACCCGAGAATATACAGGTCATTCTTCTACTAGATGCACGCTGTCCTGACTAGATTATATTTTTGGGTCGAGCAATATCGCAACCTGGGTGGATGACGTGGTACACGGGGTCAGGGGCATATCAGATCACAGCCCAGTGATTCTTACTATGAAGACTAACTAAGGTGTTGGTAAACCCTTTTGGAGGTTAAACCCCTTTTGGCTAAAACTAATAGATCAAAGTGATAGAACTCTGACCCAAATAGAGGATTTCCTGGAAGCCCACCCTAAACCCTGGAATATTAACTTGGTGTGGGACACCCTTAAAGGCTACCTTAGAGGGTGTTTGTCTTCAACCATAACAAATCTTAAAAGAGTGACTAAAACTGAGGATGATATAGTAGAGGGGAGACTTAGGGACTTAGAGGCAATATATATATATCGTCCCCAACCGATGGAAATAGGGCGGCCTGGATGCAATCATATAGGTTATATATGCAGCACTCTGAGACCAAGTCCAAACGCAAATTGTTCTTTACCCGACAATCATATTTTGAGCTTGGAAATCAATCCAGTAAATTATTGGCATATATGGTTAGGCAACACAACACTTCAAATACAATATTGGGTATACAGAGGATGGATGGCTCAATAGCTACATCCCCTGAGGATATTTTAGAGTGCTTTTGTGAATACTATAAAACCCTATACACATCTAGAAATCCTCATGGAGTTCAAAGTTGCGTGACATATTTGTCGGATTTGGAGTTTCCCACTTTGAGTGAATCACAACGGGAGTCTTTGGAGGCGGACATCACACTGGATGAAGTGATTACTGCCATCTCGGATATGGCTAGGGGGAAATCTCCGGGTCCAGATGGCCTTCCCATAGAATTCTATAGTAAATATTGTGACGTATTGGCCCCGATTCTTTTAGAGGTTTTCTCACATTTTTCAGCCGGCGACTCTCTACCTGCCTCCTTGTACGAAGCACATATAGTCGTGCTGAGGAAGGAGGGTAAAGACCCACTAGACTGCGGTTCATACCGTCCTATATCCCTAGTTAACGTGGATTACAAGATCTTTACCAAAATACTGGCGTCCAGGCTTAATTCAGTCATATTGAGTATAGTTCACCCAGATCAAACCGGATTTATGCCTGGGAAAAACACCTCTATAAATATAAGACGGGTCCAGTCCACAGTGCAATATAGCACACTGGTCCAGGAGAACGAGTGGGTCTTGGCCTCGCTGGACGCGGCCAAGGCATTTGACTCGGTAGAATGGCCATTTTTATTTGCCTGCCTCCAGAGATTCGCCTTTGGGCCTAAATTCAGTAATTGGATTCATATGTTGTATAGGTCCCAGACAGCCAGGATACTAGTCAATGGTGCTATGTCTACACCCTTCGCATTGAACCGGGGCACAAGACAGGCATGCCCTCTGTCTCCAGCATTGTTTGCACTAGTTATTGAAGCTTTGGCAATTAGAATCCGCTCTCATCCACAGATCACTGGAATCACTATAGCCGACCGAACAGATCAAATAAGATTGTACGCGGATGACATGGTTGTCTTCTTAGATCGAGTGCAAGAGACTCTACCGGTGGTTATAGACACTATAGATACATTTGGGGAGTTTTCGGGACTACGCATCAACTGGGATAAGTCGGCTTTGATGCCATTAATGCATGGGTCTGGAATTTCAATGGAGGGTAGGTCACCTTTGCAAGTGGTAACTAGCTTTAAATACCTGGGAATACACATACAGAAAGACCATACACTAGACCTGCAGACGAGTATAACCCCACTTCTGGAGCACGTTAAACATAAATATAACTTGTGGAGCAAGCTACCCCTGTCAGTGGTTGGCAGAATAAATTTAATCAAAATGATATTACTTCCAAAGCTTAGCTATACACTACAACATAGTGCAGTATCAGTACCCAAATCCTTCTTCTCAATGTTGAACTCGCTTACTACCTCTTTCATATGGGGGAAATCCAGACCCAAACTTCGGTTATCCATTTTACAGAGATCCAAAAGACTGGGAGGGATGGCTCTGCCGGAGTTCTTCCTCTACTACCTCGCGGGACAGCTTAGGGCACTAGAGACTTGGATGCCTGGATGTCAGCTGCCAAACTCTGAGAGTCACTTGGCACACGCGGCTGGGTCTGATTGTTTAGTGGGTTTTCTGGAATCAGAAGGACTGAGAACACCACGGCAATTACCCCTCAGGTTGGCAAGATTAGTCTGGCGACAAGCCAAGAGGGTGGTACACTTCGAAGGGGTGGTGGCGGAACTCCCATTATGGGGGAATAGCCACTTCCATACTCTGAGAGATCACCCCTCGGCGCAATTCTGGGCCACTCACAGCGTCAGTGCATTAGGTGATTTTTTTGTCCTGGGAACCACAACCATCAAGTCCTTTGAACAAGTCCAGATTGAATATAATGTCCCAAGATCACAATTCTTTAGATACCTGCAGATTCGCACAGCGATTCAATCCCACATACAGAAAATTGGAGTGAGAAAATTGATATCATCACTTCCTATGATAGGTATTCTAAAATCACAAGGACCTCGAGGCCTCATCTCAGCTATATATACTTACCTGTTGTCAGTGGGGGTGGAGTCTGACCCCTTGCCAGCCCAGGATAGATGGAAATCTCTAATTCCCTCTCTACAGGGAGAGGAATGGGAAGAGATATTGGAATCTCCGACTGCGGTATCCCCTTCGGTTAATAATAGGTTGATTCAATGCTACATTGTCCACCAGGCATACCTTACTCCAACTCGATTATTTAGTATGGGCCGTTCTCGTACATCGGAGTGCCCGAGGTGTCATCTCTCAGGGACAAATTTCATACATATGATTTGGAGCTGTCCCAATATATCTTCGTACTGGCGGGGAGTTACATCTCTGCTGACATCGATTGTGTCGATTCCTGTTTTGTGTGACCCTTTGATATGCCTGTTTGGGGTGGTGGAGGAAGAGTCCTGGGATCATTACATGACAATATTCCTCAGAAAGGCATTGTTTCTGGCTAGGAAATTAATAGCTCTGAGGTAGATGGGAGATTCGAATCCAACTGTGCGGTCCTGGGTTAAACTAGTCAATGCAACCATAGTCTATGAGCGGGTGGTATATTATAATAGGAGGTGCCCGGGAAAATGTAACAAAATCTGGGGTTTGTGGAATTCTTCTCCAGACAAACTTGGAGGTTTGAGGGAGATTATGCGGATAATGGTGGTTCCCGTTAGATGTTGGGATATGAAACACTGTCCAATGGTATATTAAGATATAATAATGCAATGTGGCTGTTGTTCTTTCTTTCTTCCTTTTTCTATTCCTCTTTCTATCTTGTTTTCAAAATATGGTCATGCTGATAGTTACAGCGGTTCTTATGCTCAATATAAAATTAGATATATATGCAAATGATAAGAAGTTTGGATAATAACATTGTTCTATCTTAACTGCTAAAGATATTATGGACTTTATATGACTGTTTATTGTTATATTTAAATATTACTATCTATATACGGAGCTATCTTTATATGGCAAATGTCAGTTGTACCATGTTTGAAATTGTTAATAAAACGAAGTTAAAAAAAAAAAGGTTCAACCACCTGACTTATCAGCATGTACAGCATAATACACTGTCTCCCAGAAAATAAGACCTTGTAGGATTTTTTAGGCTTTGAGTATACTTAAAATATAAGCCCTACCAAAAAATAAGCCCTAGTTCCAGTTCCGCAATGAACTGTCGAAGCAGCTAAAAAAAAGCTAAAGAATACAACAAGGACCCTTTATCAAAGGCCCACCGAAACCCCCCCAGGCAAAAAAAAAAACCAAAAAAAAAAAACCACTCACCAGATCCCAAACAATTACAGATGACAAGTCCCGATGGTGAATGGGCTCTCACACAGATCTCCGTCGCCGTCCTCTACCTCGCCATTCCAGCTGCATTAAGGTACCGTCACACTAAACAACATCGCTAGCAACATCGCTGCTGAGGCACAACTTACTAGCGATGTTGCTTAGTGTGACATCCAGCAACAACCTGGCCCCTGCTGTGAGGTCGCTGGTTGTTGCTGAATGTCCTGGACCATTTTTTAGTTGTTGCTCTCCCGCTGTGAAGCACACATCGCTATGTGTGACAGCGACAGAGCAACAACTAAATGTGCAGGCAGCAGGAGCCGGCTTCTGCGGATGCTGGTAACCAGGGTAAACATCGGGTAACCAAGAAGCCCTTACCTTGGTTACCCGATATTTACCTTCGTTACCAGCGTCCGCCGCTCTAGCTGTCAGTGTCGGCTCCTGCTCTCTGCACATGTAGCTGCAGTACACATCGGGTAATTAACCTGATGTGTACTGTAGCTAGGAGAGCAGGGAGCCAGCGCTAAGCAGTGTGCGTGGCTCCCTGCTCTCTGCACATGTAGCTGCAGTACAAATCGGGTAATTAACCCCATGCGTACTGTGGCTAGGTGTGCAGGGAGCCAGCGCTAAGCGGTGTGCGCTGGTAACCAAGGTAAATATCGGTAAATATTTACCTTAGTTACCAAGCGCAGCATGCTTCCACGTGTAGCGACGCTCCAGCGATCCCTGCCAGGTCAGGTTGCTGGTGGGATCGCTGGAACGTCGCTTAGTGTGACATCTCACCAGCGACCTCCTAGCAACTTACCAGCGATCCCTATCAGGTTGTATCGTTGTTGGGATCGCTGGTAAGTTGTTTAGTGTGACTGGGCCTTTAGACTGCAGCTCCGACAGTGACACAGATTTGCATGTGAGAGCCCATTCAGTTGCCAACTCTAATTGTTTGGGGTGTGATAAGTGCGATTCTTTTAAGGGGCGTCTGCTTTCTTTGGGGGTAAACTTAGCAGTACATGGAGAATAATAAATTTAATCAGGCATGTACCCACCACTATAGGACTGGTTCTGCAAAATGAGAATAGCAGATCACATAAAAAAAATGTGCATCTGAATCAGTAATAGGATTAACACAAAATATTGATGTTGCAGCATGTGATGACATGATTGTATTTGAATAAATGTTGACATTTTTGTTCAAGAATAAATGTGCATTGTTGTTCATGGGAAAATATAAGAGATCCCTTGAAAATGAGCCCTTTTCTGAGAAAAAATAAGACCCTGTGTTAAATTCGATGAACTCATGGTAGTAATTTTGCACCATTATATATGTCCACCATGTCCAATAACTCAATCGATTAAAGAGAACTTATCACCAGATGTGCTGTCCAACCCACAGGCAGCAGGAGCCTAGCAGCATTATTGCAAGCAGGAATGTTTTTCACTGAAATGCTCCAGTGTTTCAGGCACAATATAAAAGTCCAGCTGGGAATCATAGTCTGAGACTAGAATATAGTTGGGGAAAAACCTACTGTATTAACCCCTTAATGGCCGCGGGCAGTAATATTACGTCCTAGTGGTCAGTGTTAATCCCCACCGGCTGCTGTAATCCGCGTACAGGTCAGCTGATTTGTAAAGCTGACGTCTGCCTAACAGGCACGAGTGGAATCGTGATCCGCCCGTGCCTTTTAACCCCTAAATGGCGCTGTCAAAATGTGACAGCGCCATTATAATTGCGGTAGCGCTAAAGCTTTACTTACAGGCCTCCACCTAGGGGAAAAAAACAAATAAAAAATACAAAGTAAAAAAAAAGTTTTGAAAAATTAAAGACCTAAAAGTTTAAATCACCCAGCTTTCGCCCCATTGAAAATTAAAGGGTTAAAAAATACACATACATTTGGTATAGCAGAGTTCAGAAATGCTCGAGCTATCAAAATATAAAATCAATTAATCTGATCGGTAAACAGCACAGAGGCAAAAAAATCCAAACGCCAGAATAACGTTTTTTCGTCACCACAAATTTTGCGAAAAATGCAATAACAGACGATCAAAATGTAGCATCTGCGCAAAAATGGTACTGTTAAAACCGTCAGCTTGAGACACATAAAAAAAAACCCCAAAAAAACCAAACCTGTCACTGAGCCATAGATCCCAAAAATGAAAATGCTACAGGTCGTGGAAAATGGCGCAACACGTATGAGACTTGTTTTTAATAAACTTTAGATTTTTTTTTTAACCCCTTAGATAAAAGTAAACCTATACATGTTTGGTGTCTAAGAACTCACACCGACCTGAGGCATCAAACTGACACATCAGTTTTACCATATAGTGAAAACAGTGAATAAAATATCTCAAAAACAAATCATGCAATCTCACTTTTTTTTGCAATTTTTCCGCATTTGGAATTTTTTTGCCATTTTCCAATACACCATATGGTAAAATTAATGTTTTCATTTAAAAATATAACTCATTCCACAAAAAACAAGCCCTCACATTGACTGAAAAATCTTCTCGGAAGAAGGGTGGCAAAAAAAAACCAAAACCAAAACTGAAAGCGCAACAACGGCCAGTCGTGAAGGGGTTAATCACTGGCAGCAGTGCTGGGCAAAGCCGGACTAGTCCCATCTCCAGCTATGGATCCCAGCTGGTTCTGGAATGTATATTTTCTCAGAGAGATTTAGAGGAATATATACCTGGCTGCAATTGGGCAGCCAAGTTTTGATTCATGCTTCCCATGGTTTTGGTAGCATGAATCATGTGACATGTTCCCTTTAAACTGGTTACTACAGCACTTTTGGATAGTACTGCGAATATAATCTTTTATCTTCTTTGCAACATTTTCCACCTATTCTAATGAATGAGAAAAGACAAAAAAAAAATGCAGTCGAAAACGTGGCAAAAATGTATGTTTTTATGTAGCGTTTTTCCTGCTAAAAGAGACACAGTTTACGGATTATCTAACTTTTTATTTATAATGGGCTTATAAACTAAACAGGCATGTAGTTTCTAAATATGGAATATTTGGATTGTTGTAGTATTAGTGAGAAAAAGTAACCTTAACCCTCCTTAAGAACAAGATTTTGTCTCATGAGGCAACTAAAAATTACAATCAGAAAATGCAGAAAATGAATTACTCAAGTATCATAGATTAGCCATTTTCTCCCACGTTTTGTGTGTAGCTGTAAGGGTCAGCACACACTGCGAGTAAAACGGAGAGAGTGAAATGCGATAGAAATCGCATTCCACTCGGACCAATTTTACTCTATGAATAATGAAGAAAATCCAGCGCAATCCTAGGGGTATAATAAAAGTCCAAAGATTTATTTGAGAATTTCCATTAAAAATATAGCGGTTTAGCAGATAAATAGGATAGGTATATACCTCATTGAACTACGCGTTTTGACACAGTCTTAGTCATCAGGAAATAAAAAATAAATAGTGTTTGTTTTATTTTCTACAAGATTTTCTACAAGTCTGAAGATACAAAACAAGAATCTGCAGACTAACAGACAATAATGGATGTTTAGTTTAGAACCATATGATATTACATGATTTACAGATTCAGGTTTGGGCCTTCGTTCATCACACCAAAGACATACATTTAGAAACACAGTAGACACGAGTAATTTACATAAACAATATCTTGCGCCTTTTACTTACTTGTCTTTGCTTGATTCATCAATGCCCTGAGAAAATGAAAAGATGACAGCATTATTATTCCTCCACAGCAATTAAGGTCTATTATTATACTTGTGCATTGACATTATTCTGCAAATATCACTTGCAGCTGAGTGCTAGTAATATAGTGCATAGGGCAAGATTTGGAACAAAGCAAGGATTTTAACTACTGCAATTATTAGGTTAAAGTCAGGGACAAGTTCCAAGTTAGACCCGGTTCTAAAGTCTTTACTATACTAAGAAATAACTTTTCTCTGGTAAGGATTTCCAGATTTCCATGCCCTTGGTTTTTGTGTTTTTCAATAGTATCGACATTCATTCTGTGAGTCAAGAATACAGCTAATGCTACACTCAGGCTTTTCATATGGATGCACAAATCTGGGTAAGGCAATGTATAAAGATAAAATGCTCTCCTTCCATCCCCTATGCAGATAAGATCACATATATAGAAGTCTAAAGAGTGTGTTTGGGATATAGATGCATCCTTGTGACATTCATCTTCTCTATGAGGCAGCCTGCAGTGCACTGTAAGGAAGGAGTCCTCGGTATTCATGAGCTGAGGCTAATCCCCGCCCACCCACTATTGTGTATCAGTCTATGGGGGCGGGGCTAGTCTCAGCTCATGAATACAAAGGACTCCTAGATTCATAAGCGTTTCAACTAATAAAGTTTCACAAAATCTAGACCACAAGCTCACATAAGACACAATGTTGAAATGTGCATGTCCATCAGAATCGCATCAACACAATACTTCTACAAATGTACTCCAAAAAACGTACAGATAGGGAATAAACTTTGTACTTTGCATTTATATGTTGTGAGCCGCTCTGAGTCTTTGGAGAGAGGCGGCGCTCTGAGTCTTTGGAGAGAGGCGGCATACAAGTTTGACAAATAAATAAATAACTATGGTGACAAATTCCCTTTAATAACGGCTAGTTAAAATCAATCTTTAGACAAATATTTTTGGAACATTGCCTAAAAATTTGGGAAAAGGGGGCTTCAGAAGTCCTGCTCTCCCAATGTTCGTAACAAGTTCCCAGATTACAAATGCCCCATGTAGCACAGCTCCATAAAAGAGCCAAACCAAGGCCCAAGGAGGTTTCGAAACAAAGCTTGGATGCCAAAATCCACTCCTATTTTTGGAACAATGGAAACAGAATTACAGCCAAAACTATTGTAAGGTTAGCAAGTGATACCAAAATATGCCATGTGCTATACAGAAAGGTCATTGTCAATATAACATCACTTACAGGGCCATCTTCTTAATCAAATGACATGTATTTTCTATAAAAGGGTCAGCAATCTTGTGAATCTACAGCTTGCAGCATGTACTGACAGTCACAAGACACTAATGGGTCGTGTATAATATGATGCATTGTACTATTCATATGGTTAAGTCACATGTGCCATTTATATTTTGCCTTCATTGTCCAGAAGGTAAAAAAAAAACCCCAAAGAGGATGATTTTTATTCTGCATATGCGCTTCTGCTTAGAGGAAACCCTTTAGCTCTTATGCCTGTTTCAGTAGATTCGTTATGTTGGAATATTGCTCTGTAGCCCAGTTTCTGAAGAGAAGGGATCATGCTCTTCTTCAGTATACACAGTACATGGTCCCAGTAACCAATATCCTTGTCTTCCGCAAACTGTGGGCTTTCTTGTGCATCATCTTTAGAAGAGGCTTCCTTATGGGACAACAGCCATGCAGACCAATTTGATACAATGTGCGGCGTATGATTTGAGCACTGACAGGCGGACACCCTACCAATTTAACCTCTGCAGCAAATCTGGCAGCACTCATATGTCTACTTTGAAAAGAGAACCTCTGGCTATTATGCTAAAGGTGTGCCGTCAACTTCTTGAATCAAAAATGGCGAGGCCTGCAGTGAGTGGAACCCGATTGTTAAACTGCTGTATGGTCTTGGCCTCTGTGTTGGCAACCTTCTTATAGCCTAGGCCATTTTTTATGTAGAGCAACAATTCTTTTTTTCAAATCCTCAGAGAAGCCTATGCCATGATGTGCCATGTTGAACGTCCAGTGACCAGTATGACAGAGTGTGTGAGAGAACACCAAATTTAAACACACCTGATACCTTGTAACACTAATGAGTCACATTACACCAGGGTGGGAAAATGGCTAATTGGGTACAATTTGGTCATTTTCACTTAGGAGTGTACTCAATCTTGTTGCCAATGGTTTAGACATTAATGGCTGTGTTGAGTTATTTAGAGGACACACCAAATTTACACTGATATACAAGCTGTACACTGACTACATTACATTGTATCACAGTATCATCCCATGAAAAGATATAATATATTTATAAAAATGTGTGATGGGGGGGGTGTACTCACTTTTGTGATTTTCTGTATTATATAACAATTTCAGAGCAATTTTTTTTTACCACTTGTAACTCATACAGTTACTTTGTAATTCCTCCTAAAAACGCAGGATTACATTGACAAATACGTGCTACCAGTGCCTACACCCTGACAATCCAACTATTGATGTTTCAGAGTAAGGCCCTGTGCACACACTGCAGTTTGATTCTTTTTTTTTTTTTTTTTTTTTAAATCTGCATGCCTCTTCTAAAGCCAGCAGAGTCTATGGGATTTTGGCTTTGCACACGGTGCAGTTTTTTTTCCATGCTGTTTTGATGCAGATTTTGATGCAGAAAAAAGTCAATTATTGATACGGTTCAGCTGTGTTTTTTTAAATTTTCACCCAATGACTTAAAAAAACAGCATCAAAACCGCATCTGGCTTTTGACGCGTTTTTTTTTTGCCACAAAGTGCAGATTTGATGCAGAAAATATCTGCAGCGTGTGCACATAGCCTAACAGAGCTGGCTACAACTGTGTATATACATAGTTCGTAGAAACCTGTCAGTCTTGTAGAGCGGGAGGGGGAAACATGGCTACAATGGCACAGCCCGCGTCTGATTGCTGCTGTCCGTGGTTCTAGCAGCACACATCTGCTGACCGTTCCCTTTATGTTGATGTATTTATCCTGCATCCTCTTTCTTTCTAACTAAACTAAAGTTTTCCTAGAATTACACTGTAAACTGTTTCCATTTATTTCTATGAAATTATAGGTTTCCTTCAATAACAGAATCAGAATTGCAGATTGCCTTTTATGTTATTATTTTTACTTATGTAAGTTCTCACTAGACAATTCATGTTTCAAATGGGTTTGCGATGGTATAATTAGCATCCGATCACTCCGTCTAGCATGCTAATTGGCCTAGCTAGTATGCTAATCACTGGCACGAGTGTACCTCTGTGCGCTCAGCAGGCTTCATCTCCAACAAGGGGCATGGGAATAAAACACTGGGCCTCGCCAAAGAGGAAAGATTGGTGTTCCGATAAAGGGTTAAACAGCAAAATAAAAAATGGTTAGAGGATGGGCCATAAAACAAAAAAAATAAAAAAAATAAATGGTAATTCAACTAATTGAAATCAGAGAAAACAAAGATTGCCCAACCGGATAAAATACAATAGCTGTATATGCCCCATTATTAAGAAATCTGTTATTTTATAAATTAACGGTCCAAAACACACTAACATTATTTTATATATTTCTATTTATTAATTATGGTGTTTTTAAGAAAAAAATATAAATAAAGTTAAAAACATCCGCTCTTTCTAGTGCTTCCTCAGACTTGGAGTAATTAGTCACGTCTAACAATAGTTTATTTATAACTCCCCATGCAGGCGGTTTCCAAGCACACATCTGCTCATACGAAGTGGTATGCTGCAGAATATCACAGGAAACAATTAAATCATGCAGAACTCTGGCCAGTCATCCAGAACTGATGTCACTTTTGGCACGGCACAATCCCAAAAACTTGTTTGTAAACAGAAAATTGATATGAGCCAGATCTATGGAGCCGGTCACTCCTCAATACTCGCCAAACTGCAAAACTAACAAGATCTATGAAAATATAGTGGTATTAAAAAGGGAGCGGTCAGTATGCAAGGGGTTAAAAACAGGCACATAAACAGGGCCCCCACATGGCGTTTCTGGGGATGATGGCTGCTCGGAGAGGAGCGCTGATTACATACTATTCTCTGCTGTCCATGGAAGGTGGACTGGCCGATCAGTCCCATAGAGAGCTTATCTCCATGTAACCATGGACCAAGGGAACAACATGTATTTTTAATGTTTACGGCTTCTCTAGGTTGTGTAAGTGAAGAAAGGAAGTATGTCACCTAATAAACTATAAATAGCTGAAATCTACAAAACCTCTCACCAGCTACAGCTTTATAACAATGCTCCGTTCTACATGGTTCTCCGGAACAAAGCAGCTCCTTTCACAGACCACAAAATTTACCGGCACATTTACCGCTAACACGTTGTGCTCTATGGCATGTGCCGTATTGTGAGCGATTCTACCCGATAACACAAACAGGAAAACTGGAAGAATAATTTGAAGTCAATGGGATCAGTCATTATGTTTGCTGTTCCGTAAAAGACACAACCGAGACACAGAACAGGCATATACTGTAAGTATGTCAGACAAAATTCTTAGTATATGGAATAGGCTGGCCAGTGTCAGAGATTACCGAGCATTAATAATATTCAGAGATAAATAGACCATATAGGCAACCTGAGTGGCTGCATTCACAGAGGCCCTGCCGGCAGAGGGGCTCTATCAAAGTGGTCCTTACAGCAAAAGGCTATGATGTTCCTTCCTCGCCTATTCCCAGAATTACTGGCGGATTAATATAGAAGGAATTTTCCCAAGGGAGTTGCAGTCAGGTAGGCTGCTGGGACATCACAAGTGAATTTCAGCATGGTAAGCTGCTGTGACCAGGGCTGCGGAGTCGCTAAGCCAAACATCTGACTCCTCAATTTCCCCAATTCCGACTCCGCGACACCAACTCCCTCATACAGTTGATACAAGAAATTTACATACACTCTCTATGAAGACACATCTGCAAGTTTTTCTCACTATCTGACATGAAATCAGAGTAAACCGTTTTAGGTCAATTAGGAACCAAAATCATTTATATTTGCCAAATCCCAGAATAATGAGAGAGAATGTTTTAAGGCATTTTTATTACCTTCTGCAAAGTCAAAAGTTTACATACATTTCATTAGTATTTGGTAGCATTGCCCTTAAACTGTATCTCAAATGTGAAACATTTTGGATCTCCTTCCACAAGCTTCTCACAATAGTTGGTAGGAATTTGGGCCCATTCCTCCTGACAGAACTGGTGTAAGTGAGCCATGTTTGTAGGTCGCCTTGCTCACACTGGCCTTTTTTACCTTTGCCCGAAAATTTTCAATAGGATTGAGATCAGGGTTTCGTGATGGCCACTCCAAAACCTTGACTTTGTGATCCTTAAGCTAATTTGTAACCAGTTTGGCAGTATGCTTTGGGTCATTGTCCATTTGGAAGATCCATTTCTGCCCAAGCTTTAAGTTCCTGGCTGATGTCTTGAGATGTTTGCTTCAGTATTGCCACATAATCTTCTTTCCTAATGATGCCATTTATTTTGTGTAGTGCACCAGTTCCTCCTGCAGCAAAAGAACCTTACAACATGACGCTGTCACCCCAGTGTTTCACAGTAGGGATGGTGTTCTTCGGCTTCAAAGCTTCTCCCTTTTTCCTCCAACTGTAAGGATGGTGATTATGGCCAAACAGTTCAATTTTAGTTTAGTCAGACCTCAGGACTTCTCCAAAAATTAAGGTCATTGTTCCTGTGTGCATTTGCAAACATTAATCTGGCTTTTTTATGTTTTTTTTGGAGTAATAGCTTCTTCCTGGCAGAGTGGCCTTTCAGCCCATGCTGAGACAGTACTCGTTTCACTGTGGATAATGACACAATGTTACCAGCTTACGCCCTTCACAAGGGCTTTTGCTTTTGTTCTTGGGTTGATATGTACATGTCTGACCAAAGCACGTTCATCTTTGGTACACAGAACCCGTCTCCTTCCTCAGTGGTATGATAGCTGGATATTCCCATCTTATTTGTACTTGTGTATAATGGTTTATACAGATGAACGAGGCACCTTCAGGTATTTGGAAATTGCACCTAAGGATGAACCAGACTTGTGCAAGTCCACAATTCTCTTTATGAGATCTTTTCTTATTTATTTTGACTTTCCCATGATGCTACACAAAGAAGCAATGTGTTTCAGGTGTGCATTAAAATACATCCACAGGGGTGTACCGTATATACTGGCGTATAAGACGACTTTTTACCCCCTTAAAATAATGGCTACAGTGGGGGGTCGTCTTATACGCCGGATATACGGGGGGGGGGGGGTGTATATATATATGTACACTGCAGCGTCCAGGGGAGGTGGGGGCAGCAGCTCTGGAGCACAGGGGAACGCTGCGGGCTGCAGCCTTTGATCTCCTGCACCCGCTCATATAATATGCACAGCCGCTGTCCATCTCCAATGGTGCTGAAATCGCACGCAGTGAGGGGCTGGGGCAGCGGTGCATATTATATGAGCCTGCGTCCCAGTGTGATCGCACATGCCCTCCCCTGTGTTAGATTTGGCCCCCAGGCTGCTGCTCATTCTAAAATAAAAAAGCTTTACTTACCCCTGCAGCGTTTCTCCCTGTGTCCCTGCTTCCACTGTGATCAGGCAGGCAGAGAGCTCAGCCTGCTGTGCCGATCACATGACCGCACTGAGAACCAGGAAGTGGAAGAACAGAAGCACGGAGCCAGACAGGAGGGAGCTCAGCGCTGGAGGAGATAAGGAAAGAGGGTTTTATTTTACTTTGGGCAGCAGCCTAGGGGCCATATCTGACACAGGGGGACTTGTGCGATCTATAGGGGCCATGGGCAGCACTATGGGGGCGATATCTGACACACGGGGACTTGTGCGATCTATATAGGGGCCATGGGCAGCACTATGGGGGCGATATCTAACACAGGGGGACTTGTGAGATCTATATAGGGGCCATGGGCAGCACTATGGGGGCGATATCTAACACAGGGGGACTTGTGAGATCTATATAGGGGCCATGGGCAGCACTATGGGGGCGATATCTAACACAGGGGGACTTGTGCGATCTATAGGGACCATGGGCAGCACTATGGGGGCGATATATAACACAGGGGGACTTGTGCGATCTATATAAGAGCCATGGGCAGCACTATGGGGGCGATATCTAACACAGGGCGACTTGTGCGATCTATAGGGACCATGGGCAGCACTATGGGGGCGATATATAACACAGGGGGACTTGTGCGATCTATAGGGGCCATGGGCAGCAGCATGGGGGCGTTATCTAACACGGGAACGTGTGCAATCCATAGGGGACCATAGGCAGCACAGGGGAACGTGTGCCATCACAAGGGGGCTATATTCAATATAAGGGGGCCATATTCAGATTAAGGGGGCTAATTTTAGGATGGGGGGCTATGAGGGACATATACCCTATATGATTTGTTAGAGGGACACTGGCATTATAAGATGGACCCCATTTAACATTAAAAAAAAAATTCTCTTTTCCTTCACCAAATTTGGGGGTGCGTCTTATAATCAGGTGCGTCTTATAAAGCGAAAAATACGGTATATATCATACAGCAGGGGTCGGGAACCTATGGCTCGCGAGCCAGATATGGCTCTTTTGATGGCCGTATCTGGCTCGCAGACAGGGCTCCTACCTGTCTATGGGCAAATGCCGGGGCCCTGGAGAGCCGGGGGGGCCCACTCGGCCTCGTCAGTTCTCCTGTCCCTTGGCCGGGGCCCACTCGCCTTTATAGTTGTGCTGCCCCCGGCCGAGTTCCGGGGACCGCAGTCCTCGGCAGCAATCTGCGGCGCCGTCACTTTAAGGCGCGCAGACATCCTGTTTTGAATTTCATCTGTGGGCGGAGCTACCGCCTTCTCAGTCCCACAGATGGAGGCGAGCTTCTGTCCGGCGCTGTGTGGGCCCCCTCTCCACCGTGACCTAACCGGGTAAATGCCCTCCCCGCCTCCCCATTATGGGCCCCGGTGAGCTGCTTCTAACCCCCCCAGATGTATGCCCTGCCAATCTATCCCCCCGCCGATGCCGCGGGTGCTGTACCCGCCGAGCCGCGGGTGCAGGCCCCACAGAGCAGCAGAGTTGTGTGTATTTGTCTGTATGTAGCAGAGTTGTATGTGTTTGTCTGTATGTAGCAGAGTTGTATGTGTTTGTCTGTATGTAGCAGAGTTGTATGTGTTTGTCTGTATGTAGCAGAGTTGTATGTGTTTGTCTGTATGTAGCAGAGTTGTGTGTGTTTGTCTGTATGTAGCAGAGTTGTATGTGTTTGTCTGTATGTAGCAGAGTTGTGTGTGTTTGTCTGTATGTAGCAGAGTTGTGTGTGTTTGTCTGTATGTAGCAGAGTTGTGTGTGTTTGTATGTAGCAGAGTTGTATGTGTTTGTCTGTATGTAGCAGAGTTGTATGTGTTTGTCTGTATGTAGCAGAGTTGTATGTGTTTGTATGTAGCAGAGTTGTGTGTGTTTGTCTGTATGTAGCAGAGTTGTGTGTGTTTGTATGTAGCAGAGTTGTATGTGTTTGTCTGTATGTAGCAGAGTTGTATGTGTTTGTCTGTATGTAGCAGAGTTGTATGTGTTTGTCTGTATGTAGCAGAGTTGTATGTGTTTGTCTGTATGTAGCAGAGTTGTATGTGTTTGTCTGTATGTAGCAGAGTTGTGTGTGTTTGTCTGTATGTAGCAGAGTTGTGTGTGTTTGTATGTAGCAGAGTTGTGTGTGTTTGTCTGTTTGTAGCAGAGTTGTGTGTGTTTGTCTGTTTGTAGCAGAGTTGTGTGTGTCTGTTTGTAGCAGAGTGTAGTACCATTGTTTCAGTCCAGTTGTGGCTTTATACCGCAGGGAGGAGCATTCCTTGCTGTACTAAGTGAACATTGGAGCGATTGATCTGTCAATGGCCCTTTAAAAACATATTGTACGGCTCTCGCGGAATTAAAATTAACATGTTGCAATCAAAGCAGACTTTTTTTCATTTGGGAGCGGGGTAGTCTTATACAGTGAGTATATCCCAAATTCTATATTTTTAGGGCAGAAGTTGGGGGTCGTCTTATACGCCCAGTCGTCTTATACGCCGGCATATACGGTATGTAATTAACTCAGATGTTGCCAATAAACCTATCAGAAGCTTCCAAAGACATGACCTCATCATATGGGCTGTCACATATTGTTTAAAGGGATAGTGCTCTTAGTGTATGTAAACATTTTACTTTGCAGAAAGTAATAAAAATGCATTAATCACTCTCTCTCTCCTATTATTCTGGCATTTGGCAAATATAAATACGTTTCTTGCTCAGCGCTGAGTATATTTGCATGGCAGGAATACACTACAACCACCATTATCAAATGATAACTAGATTTCTTGTAGTCAGACCACCCGCTCTTAAGACCGAGGATGGAATCTGTCAATGAGCTGCATATCGACGGCCTAAAATACACAAACAAAACACATTTCTGCCAGTTTCTCTGTTGTGCTGATAAGAGACGGGTATTACAACATATAGGGGACCACAATATATAGCTTGTTATCAATCGATATGAAGACAAAATATAAAATCCCTTGATAATTTAACATATCAAACATTTTACAATAAGCTATAAATCATGCAAGTGATACTGTAATTAAAGAGAATTTGATATATTTATTTAAATTAGAGCTTATGGAAAATTTTATGAAGCAAAGAAAAGAATAAGATGTGGTTCAGCAAAGATATCTAAACCATAAAACAGCAGTGGAGTCGAAAACAAAGACCAATACTCCTATACCAGGGACCTCATCATTTCATAACTTGCTCAGTTCCCTGTATCTTTACAATGTCACACTTGAAGGGTGGATTGTCTCATGATGGCTGAATAATAAAGTTTCATAGAGCGAAACATTGGCTCGTTCCTTTTATCGTTTGTACCTTATCTGCACGACCAGGAGACGGCTGTGGATCTACTCTTCTATATGTTGTGGAGGGTTGGCCCCCATCACTGTCTCCGGACTATGAGTGCCCCCCAGAATTTGATTATTTCACTGATCAATGAAGTTCGAAGCTGCAATATTATGTAGATTCTCCTTTTAGGGTTCGTGCAAACAAGGAGCAAATAGGCGTTGAGAAGGCAAGAGATGTATGAAAACTTGGTGACTGACGGCTCACATTGAATTCTGTGTGGTATGCTACTATAGGCATATAATGGCATTGACATTTAAAGCACCACTCCAGGTTTTCGTGTTTATTTTTTTTTAATTGTACCACAGAAGTGATGCTTTAAATGTAAGTCCCGTGTCTTATACTCACCTTCCAGTGTCTTCATCTGTTTTCAGTGATGCTTTGGTTGGTCTCGGACACATTGTAATCTGCTGGCATCTCCAGTATTTCATGAAGAGCGCAGGAGGTCACAAATCAATACAAGCTATGAGGGCCTTGATTTGGCTCTCATAGAGTTGCAGTTAGAGCTTTTGACTAGTGATGAGAGAGCGTGCTCACGACTGTTCAATACTCGATCGGACATCGGGGTACTTGGCTGCGTATTAGGAGTGCTCAGATGTGTCGTCCGTGAAACAAGGACACACAGTGATAGCTCCATTCACTGAATGAAGGGAGCCAGCATGCCAGTGTGAGCCATTTGCAGTGTCTGAATGCAATGAACATTTCTGGATGTGGTGTGTCAAGAAAAAAAAAATATGGCTGGCTGTATGTGGGTGGAGAGCTGAACTGCCTTATTATTGACTTCCATCATACTCGTTACTCGAGTGGAGCCCTTTCAGAGCATCTAACCTGCCTGACTCTAGTAACAAGCACTAGAGCATTTTAGCGCTCGATCATCTTTACTTAAGTAACTTCTGACTTCCAGCCAATCAGAAGTTACAGTCACAAGATGAAGCAGCGGATGCAGATTGGTGACGAGAAAGGATGAAAACTTCGGAGGGTGGTTTCCTAATAAGAAACGTGTATTTCTCAGGAAGAAGACGGCAAATTGAAAATATCAAGGTACCATGTGAGTAAACTTTCTATGTCCTACATGCCCATATAGACATTGCTCCTTCTGACACATTTCCTTTACATTGATCTCTATGACCACATGATACTAGTGTCCTTACATTGAAAATTTGTGGTTATATAATAATAAATATAAAAATGTACATTTTTTTGAGTGCAGATAAATCGAGATCACATGAATCCAGATATATTCAGACTCTGTGGTGTGTACTGAGCAGCGTGAGATGTCATCAGCAGCAGGGAGAAGGGACACTGAGGGACGGTCAATCAGGCCAAACTACACTCAAAAAGGATTATGCAGCCTACATACGCCAGCCTAATCAGATCAAGAGATTTCTTTAATATTGTATGCAGACTGTGTTGTGAAATCTGGTGACTGATCAGTTCATATTAAGTTGCTCAAGCTTGTGTGTTTCTGTATACTTGGGGGAAATTGATTGGGAAATTCTCGGCCCCACTGATAGCAGGGGCTGAATACCATTACTCTTACAGCTTGAAAGATTTTCACAGCTAAAACGGAAACAGTCATGGAAAAATACAACACATGGGATCCTGGTAGATCTGACAGTTTTATTATAGGACAACAGCCGTCAGAACATATACATTGAATTCACAATCTGCATGTCTGAAAATTAGAGCACTAATTGTGCGTAGACTTTGTAACCGCATCTAGAAGCGGCAGCCTCTCCGCAGAGTATAGCATGTGTACTGCGAGGCTCATTAGTCTGGACAATGTTCACATGGAATCCGTAATTACAGCTTATTTATTATGGATGGATTTCCAGGGGCTTTAGTCTTTGCTAAGACATGACATCAGAATGGGTATAATACCTGCTAGTTCCACGTGCGCACAATGCAGGTGGAGTCATTTTCTTGTTCGTTTTAATCTACTGAAGCAAAACACATTTTAAATAGGCAGTCTGTAGGGTATACGTGACAAGGCTGGATCATGCCTTCAGGAGAGATTTGGCTGAGAAAGGCATGTGACTTGAGAGTTGCTCGCCCCTTGGCATGTCTCATTAGGCAGATCCCACAGGAGGCCCTCTGACGAACTATTTAATTAAGTGTTTCTGAGAGAAGAGCTGTGCGTCCCTGTGTTGTCTTTGCCTACCCTCACCAGGGGGCCTCTCTCACGCTGAATCCTTGGGAAATCAGCAGTGTGTGAGGCCAGAGACTCCAGAAACACAAGCAACGTGGCTCTACTGTCACCGCGCCTCTAACAAGGCAATCTGTGCTTCCCTGCAGCATGCACAGCAGACATGGAAGCTTCAGTGTGCGCTGACCCCTGGACAAGGCCAGACGGAGGTCTCTCACTACTGTGGGATTAGCGATTGTGTCGATCACAGCTGCATCAGAATGGTACCCGCACCTACAGTGGTCATATTATGTCATGTACTAAGAAGTTGCAAAACCTTAAATATTTGCTTTTTTGGCCCTGTGCGCACTTGCCGGTTTTTGCCGCGGATTTCCTGCGGTTTTGCTGCATGTTTCGCTGCAAAAAATGTTCATAACATCTCTGCAGTGAATCACCAGCAAAACCTAATGGGAAAAAAAAATCCTGTGCGCACTAGGCGTATTTTGACAGCTGCATGTTTTGCTGCGGGATTCCCGCAGCAAAAACAATTGCATGTCACTTCTTTTCCGCACATCGATGCGGGATTTCACTCCATTGACTGCAATGTAATCGTGAAATAACGCAGGCAGCAAATTCTGTGCGGTTCATTGCGTTTTCCTGCATTATTCCCTGCGGTATTTCGCGGTTTACCTGCGGTAACGTACATCGCTGCCTGCGGTTTGCAGGGAAGTGATGTCATTATGACAGGAAGAGGAAACGGAGCAGAGAGTAAACACACACACACACCACAGACACACATCCCAGACATAGAACACAGACACACATCCCAGACATAGAACACACACAGATCGCACTCACACACAGACATATAGAATACACATAGAAAGCAAACGGAAATATAGTAAAGAAAACACGTGGGCTCCGCTGTATATTTACCGTCCAGCCGAGGTAAGCACACAGCGGCAGCCCTGTATTCTCAGGCTGGGGAGGGAGAGGGCCAGGGTTAATGTCCCCCGCCTCCCTCCCACCTCCCGCAGCCGAGAATATCAGCCGCAGCTGCCCCAGGACTGTTGCATCCATTATGCAGCAGTACCGGTGTGTCTCCAGCTCTTCTAGATGCTGTGATGCAGTGGCGATCCAGGTAATAAGGAGTTCGTGGCGGCGGATCGCCGCCACTAAGTCCAGGCTTGATCATGGCAGCGTCTATGTGACAGCTGACATGATCAACCCATAAGTGAAAAAACACACACACCGAAAAATCCTTTATTTTAAATAAAACACAAAAAAGCCTCATTCACCCGTTTATTAACCCCCCCGAAACAAAGCTCCGACGTAATCCACAGGTCCTGCGCTGCTTACATCCAGCCGCGACTGACACTGTCACAGTGCTGAATGCAGCCTCGCAGCGAGACAGCAGAGGTAACCACAGGGCGTTTCCCACGGCCGGTAATGTGAACTCACTACCGACCGTGAGAAATGCAGCGATCTGTCCTCTATCTATCTATCCCTCTGTCCAGCCCTCTATCTATTCTTCTATTTATCTATCTACTATCTATCTCAGAAGGAAAATTATTATTATTATTTTTTTTTTAATGTGCTTTATTGCATTGAATGCAATAAAACACATGTACCAAACCGCACGCGGCAAAACCGCGGCAATACCACGAACAATACCGCGGTAAAACCGCAGCAAACCGCATGCGGTTTTCGGGTGCGGTTTGCCGCAGTTTTTTACTGCGGGTGCGGTAATCTTTCAGTGCCTGCGGAATTTTCTTGAGAAAATTCCATTTTCCAGTGCGCACAGGGCCTAAAAGCCAAAATGCATAAACGGAAAACATGTAGCTTAGACTTCAAAGGGCTCATCCTATTACAGCAAATAACTGGCCCAGGTCAGGCTTCAGAACCCCCTTGGGACAGGCCCAACTGGTCATACATCCTTGCTGCAGAGGGCTTGTGTCATAGGTTGGACAGCTAAACCTAAAGGTTTAAGGCTATTAGCGCACGTTGCGTACTGTCCCTGCAGAAATTTCTGCGGCGATTTGAACAGCACACGTGCGCTTCAAAGAGTCCGTAGTGAGGAAAAAAAAAAGCCGATTTCATGCGCTCTGAGTGCAGCCCCTCCCATAGACAGAGCGGGGGATGCAGGCAGAGCGCAGGAAAGAAGTAACATGTCACTTCTTAGAACGCAGCGCTTCGGGCAGCAGCCAAAGCGCTGCGCTCTAAGACGCCACGTGCGCACGTCTCCTGCATAATCTTCATAGATTATGCTGGGGACGCAGGACGCATGCAGTTACACTGCGGTGCAGATCGCAGAGTAACTGCATGCAAATACGCAACGTGTGCACATAGCCTAAGAGAGCAGCAGATATAGGGGCTGAGACTCTGATACTGAGCAATGTGTCACTTGTTCTACATGCTATTAATCAGTTTTCAGCTATGTGCACTGTCCATAGGGAAAGCTGCTAATCAGTGGTGAGGAGTTGTCTAGAAGGCACCTAGTCCTGTAATGATACTTTCCTGCTGAGAAAACACTGATTGTCACTGTTTCCATACAAATCCCTGGAATCGGCTCTCAGCCTTTACATCATTCTGCACTTCTATTACATTACAAAAATCTGCTAAAAGATTCCATTTAAGGACGTTCATTTAATACATAAGCTGGAGTGAGAGCAGTTATGTCCATATTAGCTTCTAATCACATATTTATTATTTATTCCATGGCGCTTTACATGTGAAAGGGGTATACATAATAGGGACAAGTACAATAATCCTAAACAATACAAGGAAAAGACAGGTACAGGAGGAGAGAGTCTGTCTGTGACACTAACGATCTCACTAGCGATCTCACTAACAAACTAACGCTTGTGACAAGGCTATACACAGATTAGCTGGTCTGGCATGCACAAGATCTAGTCCTCTAGTGAATCTCCTGCTGATAAAACACTGATTTTCTTGAAACTACAGCACACAGCTGAATAAGTGACACATCCCTGAAACCAGGGGCTCTGCACTACATTATGCTGTTTTTAGATTAAATAGAAAAACCTGAAAAAAAAACATTCCCTTTAATAACACGATTCCTTTTAATTTAACTTTTAACCTAACACCAATGTAACAATGAATCACGCTGAGCATTACACCCACTGTGACATACCAATGATTCATAGCTTTATACTCACCATTTGACGGAAAGCCTTTGAGCCTTTGTTGCGTGGAAAGGATCTTTCAGGTACCCAGACCCGTGTAAGGCCTTCATTTGAGTTGGCTCTGGCTCTTTGTAGTTTAGCCAGCATGGCCTTTTCTTCTTTCTGTAATTGAAGAACACATAGAAACACTTTTTATGTTATGCACTCAACTCGAGCAGACCTTGTACAGCACATTCTAACGCTTGTGACCAGAAAGGATCATAGTTAAAATGAGCAAGGCTGATTCTTCCGGACCATATCAATGAGGAAGAAAATAAACTTTGGATCAAGAGAATTTTGTGCTATAATCTCTCTATACAAATATTCAAAACAAACCAAGAACTGAAGTGACTAGGCCCATAAGTGAGCACTTCACTCTACTGCCCAAGTCAGAATACTAGGACGCACTAGGCACAAAGTGCCTAACTCTCCATTCAATACACCTGCCTATTTGGTAGCAAGTAAGAGGGGGTTTTCTGGAGCAGGAGAAAGAACTGTTGCTCTGCAAAAACAGATAAGATCAGTGCGTTTTCTGTCCTGAACAGAATGGACACACAAAACTAGAATTAAAAAATACAAACAAACATGTGAATAGCCCATGTGCTGAACTGTCCAGGTTTTTAATACTATCTATTCTTATTAAAGGGGTTGTCCAGGCTTGAGAGAAAAGTCTAATAGGATAAACAAAGGAGGAAAAAGGTGGACTAAAGGCAGTTTTACATGCTGCGATATCGTGACCGATATCGCCAGCGTGCGTACCCGCCCCCATCGGTTGTGCGACACGGGCAAATTGCTGCCCGTGGCGCACAACATCGCGTGGACCCGTCACACTACTTACCTGCCCTGCAACGTCGCTGTGACCGGCGATCCGCCTCCTTTCTAAGGGGGCGGTTCGTTCAGCGTCACTGAACCGCCGCCCAATAGAAGCGGAGGGGCGGAGATGAGCGGGACAAACATCCCGCCCACCTCCTTCCTTTCGCATTGAGGCAGGTAAGGAGAGGTTCCTCGTTCCTGCGGTGTCACACGGAGCGATGTGTGCTGCCGCAGGAATGACGAACTACATCGTTACTGCAGCAGCAACGATATTCGAGAATGGACCCCCATGTCACGATTAGTGATTTTGCACGTTTTTTGCGACGATGCAAAAACGCTCATAGGTGTCTCGCGCAACGGCATCGCTAAAGCGACCGGATGTGCGTCACCAATTCCGTGACCCCAACGAGATCGCTTGAGCGATGTCGCAGTGTGTAAAGCGGCCTTTAGAAAAATAAATAGATTTTATTGATAACAAGCTTAAAAAAATTGATATGTGTATCACAATAAAAATAGCATAGGGATTGTGGTCATGCTATGCAGACATACAAAACAGAACAAACAGAGGATCACGATAATGGCAGTGTCCTATAGATTAAATGTACACACAAAGGCTGGGGTGCCTATGTAAATTGTCAGCTTAAGAGTCATAAAGAAAAACAGTCGGCCCCCTGCAAGGCAAACTGCATAAGTAACTTGAGCTGGTGAGTCAAAGTATCAAGATAGTATAGTATAGTATAGACGAAATTCAATCAATTTAGACACATAAAAGTTATACAAACCAGCTCAAAGTAGTAAACCTGCATGGGGGGACTGGCAGAAACCACCCAACGCGCGTTTCACATTTCTTAGTGCTGGCTTTATCAAAGGGGATTTTTGGTTCTAATTTTGAGATAAAAGTCTGCATTTACCCTTTGTGACTGCAGAGTGCTGAATCATGATAGCATGTGGTGCGCTCAGTGCCACAATTCCCCAGTAGTCACAGTGTGAGTGATGGTATTAGTGTAGCATATGTCCACCTCTACAAACAAAATGTTTCCACCTCTATAAAATGAAACAAAGTAAATAAACAGTAAAAATGCTTAGGACCTCAGTCAGTCAATGTATTTCTGTTAATCAGACATACGTTGATTGGCGAAATTATGACCGGGAAGTATGCCAACGTTCCCTAAATGATGCATCAGCCATGGGAGGCCTGGGAGAAATGGTTCAGAGCGACGAATGTTTGATGCGTGGTCGTAAAAAATACAACAGGGGACGTCTTCTCCAGGCAAATCGCGTGCCGCCAGCGCGACAGAATTATGGTAACGAGATCATTGGTCCATGGATTTTTGGAATGGTGTGGGAAAAAACAGATGGGAAACAAGACTTACACAAGTTCCACATGCTTCGTTGGAATGAACAAACGTTGCGACCGATAATTCAACGCCATATAGCATCCGGCACATTGATCAGATAAGACGAATAGGCCGCTTATCGGAACATTTCCACATGGCAAGGATTCAATTACATGCACGAAATGGTGAAGCATCAACAAAATTTCATTGACCCTATCATGGGAGCAAACACGCAAAGGATCGAGTGCCACTGGGGTCACATTAAAATCAAAATATTGCGAAAAATGAAGAGTACATCGCCTAATTTATTCCCCGGTCACTTGGCTGAAAATTGGTGGAAAAAGATACACAACAAAGCACCATTCAATGCCATCGCAGATGAAATAGCTGCGCAATTTCTGCTGATATCGCAATTTCTGGTAATTTTCCGACTGACTGAGGTCCTATGCATTTTTACAGTTTATTTACAGTCAGGGCCAGAAATATTTGGACAGTGACACAAGTTTTGTTATTTTAGCTGTTTACGAAAACATGTTCAGAAATACAATTATATATATAATATGGGCAGAAAGTGCACACTCCCAGCTGCAATATGAGAGTTTTCACATCCAAATCGGAGAAAGGGTTTAGGAATCATAGCTCTGTAATGTATAGCCTCCTCTTTTTCAAGGGACCAAAAGTAATTGGACAAGGGACTCTAAGGGCTGCAATTAACTCTGAAGGCGTCTCCCTCGTTAACCTGTAATCAATGAAGTAGTTAAAAGGTCTGGGGTTGATTACAGGTGTGTGGTTTTGCATTTGGAAGTTGTTGCTGTGACCAGACAACATGCGGTCTAAGGAACTCTCAATTGAGGTGAAGCAGAACATCCTGAGGCTGAAAAAAAAGAAAAAATCCATCAGAGAGATAGCAGACATGCTTGGAGTAGCAAAATCAACAGTCGGGTACATTCTGAGAAAAAAGGAATTGACTGGTGAGCTTGGGAACGCAAAAAGGCCTGGGCGTCCACGGATGACAACAGTGGTGGATGATCGCCGCATACTTTCTTTGGTGAAGAAGAACCCGTTCACAACATCAACTGAAGTCCAGAACACTCTCAGTGAAGTAGGTGTATCTGTCTCTAAGTCAACTGTAAAGAGAAGACTCCATGAAAGTAAATACAAAGGGTTCACATCTAGATGCAAACCATTCATCAATTCCAAAAATAGACAGGCCAGAGTTAAATTTGCTGAAAAACACCTCATGAAGCCAGCGCAGTTCTGGAAAAGTATTCTATGGACAGATGAGACAAAGATCAACCTGTACCAGAATGATGGGAAGAAAAAAGTTTGGAGAAGAAAGGGAACGGCACATGATCCAAGGCACACCACATCCTCTGTAAAACATGGTGGAGGCAACGTGATGGCATGGGCATGCATGGCTTTCAATGGCACTGGGTCACTTGTGTTTATTGAGGACATAACAGCAGACAAGAGTAGCCGGATGAATTCTGAAGTGTACCGGGATATACTTTCAGCCCAGATTCAGCCAAATGCCGCAAAGTTGATCGGACGGCGCTTCATAGTACAGATGGACAATGACCCCAAGCATACAGCCAAAGCTACCCAGGAGTTCATGAGTGCAAAAAAGTGGAACATTCTGCAATGGCCAAGTCAATCACCAGATCTTAACCCAATTGAGCATGCATTTCACTTGCTCAAATCCAGACTTAAGACGGAAAGACCCACAAACAAGCAAGACCTGAAGGCTGCGGCTGTAAAGGCCTGGCAAAGCATTAAGGAGGAAACCCAGCGTTTGGTGATGTCCATGGGTTCCAGACTTAAGGCAGTGATTGCCTCCAAAGGATTTGCAACAAAATATTGAAAATAAAAATATTTTGTTTGGGTTTGGTTTATTTGTCCAATTACTTTTGACCTCCTAAAATGTGGAGTGTTTGTAAAGAAATGTGTAAAATTCCTACAATTTCTATCAGATATTTTTGTTCAAACCTTCAAATTAAACGTTACAATCTGCACTTGAATTCTGTTGTAGAGATTTCATTTCAAATCCAATGTGGTGGCATGCAGAGCCCAACTCGTGAAAATTGTGTCACTGTCCAAATATTTCTGGACCGAACTGTACTTTGTTTCATTTTGTAGAGGTGGACACATTGTGTTTGTTTCATTTGATAGAGGTGGACACATGCTACACTAATACCGTGAGTGATTTGCATACTTGCATTCACATTCCAACTAGACTTGTTAGGCTTTCTCAATAGAAGAGAACTGAGAAAAGACTAGTCTGTACGATATCACGTGACCACAGATTAGCACAAGGAAGAATGGGAAATCTACCACATGCTGTCACAACTTGGAAGCCTGCAGGAACCAAGTGACTGCAGACTTTTGTGACAACCCCTTTAGATTTGATGTGAATGGAAAAAGAATCTGATGAGTAAATTTTACTTTAACGACAATAATCTGATAATCCGTAGCAAACCAAAATTATTTAGGATCCAAAAATCATAGATCATCGATATGTAAAATACTCACACTCCTGTAAGAGCTGCTATTATCAGCATCAAACACGGGAAAAGATCAAGGTAAAGGAAAACTATTTAGGCTTAGATCTTTAATAGGTTGCGTTTTGTAACTTACCCTCTTCTGGCTACAACCAGTCACCAGGAACGTTTTGATGTTGTGTTCCTTGAGATAAGCGTTTCTCTCACCTCCATGACCAGGCTCCACCTCGTAATCTCCATTCAGATAATTTAATGTAGCACTTGTGATGTGTATCCTCCTGTACAGGAACGAAGAGCGGCCATCATTACGCCAGTGAACGGAATAAAGGTAACCTTTTCCAGCATATATACCAAACATAGGCAATAAATGTGATGTGAACAGAGCCTAATATAGCAATGTACGGCAATGCAGAGATTAGAGGGTCACTCACCCTGCCTTGCCGCCAGCTTCCATATGATTGGCCAAAGTCACATCATTAGACCATACATCAAACTGCCACTTTCGCAGGCCAAGGACTCCACAGTGAACTCGCCCGCTGTGTATGCCCACTCGCATGTTCACATTTACTCCTGTTACTTCTCTCACTAACCTGAGATGACAAAAACAGGTTATTTAAGATCAGAGCGCCATACAGATAACACCATCTTCATGATAGGAATGGTCAAGAATCCGAAAACATTATGTAAGAGCAGGTGGTACAATAAGAGGAACACAAAAAACAAACCGTCTGGAAAACCCTCTGCTGATCCTTAGGCTATGTGCACACATTACAGAATCTCCACCTAAGGCTACTTTCACACATCCGGTTTTTGCTCTGCGGCACAATACGCCGCTCTGCAGAAAAACCGCAACCGTTTTTTTTGCCGCCGGTTGCGGGTTTTTTTGCATAGACTTACATTAGTGCCGTATTGTGCCGCATGGGCTTGCGTTCGGTCCGTTTTTTGCCGCATGGGGCAGATTTAGCCGATGCCGCAGCCGGATGGAACGTTGCCTGCAACGTTTTTTGCTCCGGCAAAAAAAAACGCATTGCGCCGCATCCGGCCGCTGCAGAGCATTTTTCAATGCATGCCTATGGACGCCGGATGCTGCAAGATGCGGAAAAAAACGCATCCGGCCGCCGCATGCGGTTTCTTCCACTGCGCATGCTCAGTAGAGTGCCGCAACCGGAAAAAAAACGGACGGGCCGCATGTAAAAACTTATGCAAAGGATGCGGAGTTTTCACCGCATCCATTGCATAGGTTTCACAGCCGGTTTGAGCCGCACTGCTCAAACCGGATGTGTGAAAGTAGCCTAAATTTGCATGTTCTGGCAGGAAAATTACTGCAGGAAAGACCAGTGTTTTGCAGCAGGTTTTTTTTTTTTTAAAAAAAAACCCCCACAGAATGAATTGACATGCTGTGATTTTTTCCTGCAAAATCTCCAAGGAAAAAAAACCTGATTGTGTGCACAGCAAGTCGGGATGGTCATAGACTTTGCTGGCAGCAGGATAATCTTGCAGATTTCTGAAATTCTGCAAGAAAAACGCAGCAAAAATGCACCGTGTGCACACAGCCTTAATGTGCATAGATTTACTAAATGAGTAATGTTTATTCATAGTCAATCACTTTATTGCAATTTTTTTTTTTTAAACCAGCGAAAACTTCTTTAAAAGGAATTTGTGAGCAAGTTTTTCCTACCCCATGAGAGAGTAGCTTGATGTAGGGGCAGTGCCCCCGATTCCAGGGATGTACTCACTTTACAAAGTGCTGGAGTTCTTATTAAAAACAGTTTTATCTGCTGAAGATCTAGCAGTTAGTTCTCCAACTGATGACTTCTATATAACCCCACCCACATCGCTGACTAACAGCTTTCTGCAGCTGCCAATCAGTGATGGGGGCGTGTTTATGCTACTTAGCTGGTCGCCAAGTAATTCTCTAGTGATGATCTCCTGCTAAGGGCACGCTCACACGAGCGTAAAAAACAGACGAGTGCAATGCGAGAAAATCTAGTACTCTCACCAATGTTACTCAATGAGGGAGGGCAGTTGGTCGGCTTTTCTCATACAGATTCTGGATGTGAGAAAAGTCGCAACATGCTGCGATTTTCTGCGAGAGCTGTATCACTCTTACCCATTCAAGTAAATGGGTGCAAGAAAAACATTGGACTGCACTCGGATGTTATCTCAGTGCAGTGCAATATATGTACAGGCTGCCAATGGAGGAGATGGGGGGGGGGATTAACCCCTCCCTCAGCTTCACAGCTGTGACCCGATTGCAAGATCGGGTCACAGTCGCATGACCCTCGGCTCACGCTCGCAACAGAGTCTAAGCCGGGAGTTATTAGCGCATCGGATGCCATACGCTAATGTGACTGAAGCCTTATACTGTGATTTTATGAAAACTGCACTAAGCAGCCCAGTAAGTAACACATCCCTGGAATCAGGGTTTCTGCCTCTACATTATGCTGCTCTCAGATTAGGTAGCAAAAAACTTGATGACAGGATGACAGATTCCCTTTAAGAAAACAAAACAGAAAAAAGAATACAAAATGTAAAGGACACTAGTCCGTCTCTGCATAGCGTTCATTTTTGTGACTTGCCTCAAAAACAAAATTTATCTTGGCAAAATAACTGAAACAAGTTACAAGTAAGGCTGTTTTAAAACCTATACAATTATATTTTAGGCAAAAGGTCCACTTACGAGATAGCTTCAATCATATCTACTCCCATCTCTACACAGCAGTGAGCGTGATCGGCGCGAGCTTCAGGCAATCCGGAGACACAATAGTAACAATCGCCCAGGATCTTAATGCGCAAGCAGTGGTTTTCCTTGAAACAGAAAGAGACAGTTATGAAATTCTGGAAATATGCCGCAAGAGTAAACTGCAACACCTTAAGCTCAGGGAAGGCAGAGCCCCCTTCATAGGTACAACGTTCTACTGTGAAGTGAATTGCTGTATTATACCTTTAGCTATATTTGGTTCCTTAAGCTTATAATTTAGTTTTTTTACATGTACTGCTCGGCAAGCAATAAAAAAAGTGGGAATCATTTAAAACAAATTATTAAACAATGAGTCAGGAGTATAAATTAGGAGAACCACAAAAAAGCATTCAGCAAGAACAAGTTCCAAGAAAAAAAAAATCGAAACACCCAAGAGGCAAGAAAATAATGTTTGGGAGGAGAAGCATGGCTGCCAAAGCTCACCAGGGGCCTCCTTCCCAGGCTCGATCATTTGGAAATGCGTAGTCTGTGTGTGGCACAATTTTTAATGCAGCCAATTATTTTTTTGTTTTAACACTTGGCGCTAAACTAGATTTCAGACCACAGGTGGAAATTCATACACATAGATGTTAGTATGTTAAAATATAGCTCCGTGTTTGCAGTCTTTGGCCACAACTTGGACAATAAAATGAAGATGATATTAAATATATATATTTATAACCAATATAGCTCTGTAGTAGTCCTACAAGTAGTCCTGGAAGGATACAACGTCAGATCTGTTTGCAGAAACAAGTTACTGCTTAGAGTCCAAAGTTTCTGTGAGTGACGGCAACCCTGCCATGGCCCCCAATTATTTACAAAGATTTACAGCTCGTCACCAGCATAGGACTAAGGCAATGTAATAGGAGATACCAGACAGACTTGTACTTGATAATGCAATTTGTATTTTTTAATTATGCATTATACATAAACGTAACATTGATAAGTCACTTACTGCAGCTAGCTTGTCAAAACGTGCAAAGAGTTCATTCAAAGTCATCACTAATTCCTGTGCCGTGCACTGTGATGCCAAGCTGGTGAACCCCTCAATGTCAGCGAAAAGGATACTGCAAAGAGAGACTGCGGTCAGACATGCAACTAAATACATATTCTGATTTCTAGAAGTACAGACAATTACATTGGTAATGCATTACATGATTATACATCTGTTTTTTTAAGTCATCTGCTGCAATACCTCCATCATTTCCTTGTAGCCACAATCTTGCACTGTACATTCCCACAGATCCTGATGGCACTGCGCTCTAAATGCAGTGACATCCGTCCTGCGGAGGGAGACCCAAGTGTTCTCCGTGGGACAATGCAGCGTTCGTGCCCACAATCGGGAATCTGGACGTAGTGGCTTTTCGCGGTGTTCTTCCCACTGAGAAGACTCGAGTCAAGCATAAATTGACATGCTGTGGCTCAGGAAGCCGCGCCGCATGTCAGTTTACACTATGGAAAAAAAGAAGCATAGTGGACATTGAATAGCTATAAATCCCATCCACTGTGCTTTTACTGTACAACACAGCATTTTGGCACAGGCAAAACACGCTGCATCCAACACACTGCTATTCCTGATCATGGAAACACATCCTTGTAGGAAAAAAGTCCTAGTACCACTTTACCTCACATTATCATGCTTCTGTATGTAGATTTTGTGAAACATCATATCTTCCTTTTTGGTGTTTATGTCTTCTTTCATTTCCATCGCAACGTGACGTGGCAGCACAGACAGCAGGAGGCGCTCCTGCACAGCAGAGGTGAAGTCACGTATTGAAGAAAAAGAACACAATACCAGTTATTTGACATTTTTGTAGACCTTTCCAAATATAATTGCAGTTAGTCAATAAGACGAGCAGTGAGCCTGCTAGTTTTGTGTTTTCTGACCCTGTTTTATGTTTACATTTAGTTTCAGCGCATTGGAGAAATAAGAAATAGCATAAGCTTCCTCATCTTCTGTTCTCCCACCATATCCTTAGCATGTGTTCTCCCACCATATCCTTAGCATGTGTTCTCCCACCATATCCTTAGCATGTGTTCTCCCACCATACCGTCAGCTTGTGTTCTCCCACCATACCGTCAGCTTGTGTTCTCCCACCATACCGTCAGCTTGTGTTCTCCCACCATATCCTTAGCATGTGTTCTCCCACCATACCCTCAGCTTGTGTTCTCCCACCATATCCTTAGCATGTGTTCTCCCACCATACCGTCAGCTTGTGTTCTCCCACCATACCGTCAGCTTGTGTTCTCCCACCATACCCTCAAGCTTGTGTTCTCCAACCATACCCTCAGCTTGTGTTCTCCCACCATACCCTCAAGCTTGTGTTCTCCCACCATACCCTCAAGCTTGTGTTCTCCCACCATACCCTCAAGCTTGTGTTCTCCCACCATACCCTCAAGCTTGTGTTCTCCCACCATACCCTCAAGCTTGTGTTCTCCCACCATACCCTCAGCTTGTGTTCTCCCACCATACAGTCAGCTTGTGTTCTCCCACCATACCGTCAGCTTGTGTTCTCCCACCATACCCTCAAGCTTGTGTTCTCCCACCATACCCTCAAGCTTGTGTTCTCCCACCATACCCTCAAGCTTGTGTTCTCCCACCATACCCTCAAGCTTGTGTTCTCCCACCATACCCTCAAGCTTGTGTTCTCCCACCATACCCTCAGCTTGTGTTCTCCCACCATACCCTCAGCTTGTGTTCTCCCACCATACAGTCAGCTTGTGTTCTCCCACCATACCGTCAGCTTGTGTTCTCCCACCATACCGTCAGCTTGTGTTCTCCCACCATACCGTCAGCTTGTGTTCTCCCACCATACCCTCAAGCTTGTGTTCTCCCACCATACCCTCAAGCTTGTGTTCTCCCACCATACCCTCAAGCTTGTGTTCTCCCACCATACCCTCAGCTTGTGTTCTCCCACCATACCCTCAGCTTGTGTTCTCCCACCATACAGTCAGCTTGTGTTCTCCCACCATACCCTCAAGCTTGTGTTCTCCCACCATACACCCTCAAGCTTGTGTTCTCCCACCATACCCTCAAGCTTGTGTTCTCCCACCATACCCTCAAGCTTGTGTTCTCCCACCATACCCTCAAGCTTGTGTTCTCCCACCATACCCTCAAGCTTGTGTTCTCCCACCATACCCTCAAGCTTGTGTTCTCCCACCATACCCTCAGCTTGTGTTCTCCCACCATACAGTCAGCTTGTGTTCTCCCACCATACCCTCAGCTTGTGTTCTCCCACCATACCCTCAGCTTGTGTTCTCCCACCATACCCTCAGCTTGTGTTCTCCCACCATACCCTCAGCTTGTGTTCTCCCACCATACCCTCAGCTTGTGTTCTCCCACCATACCCTCAGCTTGTGTTCATCCACCATACCCTCAGCTTGTGTTCTCCCACCATACCCTCAGCTTGTGTTCTCCCACCATACCCCTCAGCTTGTGTTCTCCCACCATACCCCTCAGCTTGTGTTCTCCCACCATACCCCTCAGCTTGTGTTCTCCCACCATACCCTCAAGCTTGTGTTCTCCCACCATACCCTCAAGCTTGTGTTCTCCCACCATACCCTCAAGCTTGTGTTCTCCCACCATACCCTCAGCTTGTGTTCTCCCACCATACAGTCAGCTTGTGTTCTCCCACCATACCCTCAGCTTGTGTTCTCCCACCATACCCTCAGCTTGTGTTCTCCCACCATACCCTCAGCTTGTGTTCTCCCACCATACCCTCAGCTTGTGTTCTCCCACCATACCCTCAGCTTGTGTTCTCCCACCATACCCTCAGCTTGTGTTCTCCCACCATACCCTCAGCTTGTGTTCTCCCACCATACCCTCAGCTTGTGTTCTCCCACCATACCCTCAGCTTGTGTTCTCCCACCATACCCTCAGCTTGTGTTCTCCCACCATACCCTCAGCTTGTGTTCTCCCACCATACCCTCAGCTTGTGTTCTCCCACCATACCCTCAGCTTTGGTTCTCCTGACACATCTCTCTCCATCCAGCTGAATGTGTCCCCAGCCAGTTTACTTTCCTTTTCAATCATGGTTATTACTTGAGAGCTGCAGCCAATCCCTATGATCACCAACTGGAGAAGACATTGGCAGGGTAGAAGGCCAGCAGACTGGAGGGGTGATGGGGATCAGAAGGCAAGCATATGCCATTTCTTATTTTTCTTTGACCACATAACATACATACCTAACAATGGCCCTCACACAGCATTGTGGACATAAAAATGTGAATGGTATAAAATTTTAAATGTAAAAAAAAAAACAAAAAAAAGAAAAAAAAACAAATGGCAATTTTTTTTCTCTATCCACTCCCATAAAGATTTAATAAAAGTTGGTTACGTTATGTATACCCACACCATGCCACTGATGTATACAACCATTGAACAAAAACCAAGCTGTAAAATGGTTAGCGCAAAGAAAAAAAACAAGGAAGGCCCAAAATAGGTCAGTCCTTCAAGGGTTAAAGGGAAACTGTTACCCCAGGTATTTGCCACCTAAATCTGAGAGCAGCACAATGTAGGGACAGAGACCCTGATTCCAGAGATGTGTCCCTTACTGGGCTGCTTGCTGTAGGTTTGATAAAGTGACTTATCACAAGGAGATAATCACTAGTAAACCTGCTGCCATGTAGTCCTCCATATTCATGAGCTTTGTAGCACGTTCCCCCCAACCATTTATTGGCACTTATCTCCTATGCAGTGTACACAGAAAGCTGCCAATGAGTAGTGAGAATAGGGTTATAAAAAGCTCCATGTTCAGACGATCTGCAATAAGTGAAATGGTAATTTTTTATCAAAAACTGCAGCAAGCAGCCAGGTAAGTGGAATTAGGATCTCTGCAGCGTCATAGTATTACCTTCAGATGGGGCAGGTGATGTGACATCACTGCAGACCGTAACAGATAGCGGGACTAGCGATGGAGACTCTGCACTGGACCTAGGAAGGCTGAGCAAATCACTAACTGGTTTAAATCTAAGCCAGTCATATGCTCACCTTCCTGCGTCTTCACCTTTGACCAACACCGCTCCGGCTCCAAGGGTCCATCCTGTGACTACGTTCTGAGTGGCCAGAAGCCACGTCACAAGCTCCCACTACACCTGTATGAGAACCAGAACGTGGCCAGAACGAGGCTCTCAGAGTTGTATTGGGTAGTAACCACCAGCGCACTCCATGAAACATTGGAGCTGTTGACAGGTCACATATCAAAAGGAGAGCGACCAAAGCGGTGGCGATAGAAGATGAAACCATCGGAAGGAGAGAATATGACAAGGGGAAGAGGGGGTTCACATTTAAAGCACCACTCCAGCAGTCCAAGAAAAATAAAAAAGCTGGAGTGGTGCTTTAGCAATGTCCCTTTTCTTGTCGCCAATGCATTATTTAATTAGCGCGGTTTTACTTGCCATGTCTCTATAAAAGGATGCAGAGGACAGCCTCCAATACGCCTTGGGGCCTGAAGTAGCCCAATCCCCCTTGTGCCATGTAAGCCCCTAACTGTATAAATAGCACATAGCGTGACTGACATTGCACAGTGGTCGGGGCTCCACGTCCCTCCTGCGCGCCCTGTAATGTCACACGTACCTGCTGCTGGTTCTCTCTCTGTAGGTGCAGCCTGGCCTGGATGTATCCACGGGTTTCTTGGAACGCCTGTCTCTGGGACACCTCTGCAGGGTAGTGGGTGCAAATGCCAATAATATTTGTGCAAAGGAAGATCAGCACATTGGCGCTGAACTAGAAAAGGTAAAAAAAAATAAAAAACAATTAGAAATAGAATACTGATTGTATGCGCATATTGGATGTGAAGACATTTCTATTCAGTCCAATGAGTCGTCCAGCCATGTCCTCTTACAAATGGAGATAAAATCCAGCCGTCCTGCTGCGAGCATATGAGCAATGATCCGCAGAGGTTCTCATGACAGATCATAAAGCTGCCCATAAGGAGGGCATGGAGGAGACGTTTATGACACAAGGGGTCTCATTTACTAACACCAGTGGGTAATGCTCGTGTGGCTTTAGAAACATGGAGCGAATAATGAACTTTTTTTTTTTTCAAAGCAATTATATCAGAGAACTGATGCAATTAGCACTAATGTGAAAACTTATTAATGGGAGGTGACAAAGTCAAGGCAATGTTATCAGTGGAAACAATCATTTGTTCACTGCAGGCAATGAATATCCAAATACGTATGTGTGATCATAATAAAAGAACACAGCATGAGGATGTGACCCCAACATCACTCACAGGACCATCATCGCTTCCCCTCATTAGCTCCAGCAAGCTTAAAGCAAATCTGTCAGTAAAGCCCCCCCGTACACAGACTAATGGGGGCTGAAGCTACACATACTGACAGACAATGTATATGGGAGCCTCAAGAAAAACGTTCTCCAGCACATACAGAGTATAAACTTCTTTTATTGGAAAAACATAGTAAAAAAAAAACACACATGGATGGTAGGTGAAAAAAACAGCAAACTGGCCCCAGAACACAGGTTTACGCGTTTCGAGGCATGCGCCTCTTAATCATAACCACCTGAAGCTACATATACTGACAATGTATATGGGAGCCTCAGACACTTTATTGTGGAGGGAAATAATCTGGTTCGTCTGATCTCAGACTGCTGATCGTATGGTCTCCCACAGATAAGTCGCCGGAGGCTATGTGTCTGCAGACGGCTCCCTCATAGAAAACATAGGAGCACTCAGCCGATCGAGAGCGCCTGAGTATGCTCAGAACTGGACAGTATTGCAGATGAGGTTTGACCAAAGAGGAGTAGAGGGCGATAATTACATTATGATCTAGACTCAGTGCTTCTCTTAATACATCCCAGAACTGTGTTTGCCTTTTTTGCTGCTGCATCACACTGTTGACTCATGTGTGGTCTGTGATCCATTAATGTACCCAAATCTTTTTCACACGTGCATTTGCCTAGTTCTAGTCCTCCTTTTCTGTAAATTTTATTTTGTTTTTTCTTGCTCAGATGTAGAATTTTGCAATTTTCCCTGTTAAATACGATTCTTAGCCTATGTGCGCACGCTGCGTTTTTTTGACGCTGCGTTTTTGTGCATTTTTGGCCGCTAAAAACGCACAAAAACGCACCTGCGTCGAAAAAAACGCATCAAAAAACGCATGCGTTTTTGACGCGATTTGGTGCATTTTTGGCTGCGTTTTTCCAATGCATTGCATGGGCGGAAAACGCAGAAAAACGCAGGAAAGAATTGACATGTCCATTTTTTTTTTTCAAGCTCAAAAACGCAGCTTAAAAAAACAGTTGTGTGCGGACAGCAAAAATGAAAACTCAGACTTTGCTGGGGAAGCAAAGTCATGCAGTTTTGAGGCCAAAAACGCACCCGAAAAACGCGCAAAAACGCCGCGAAAAACGCACTGTGCGCACATAGCCTTAGTTGGTGCCCATTATTCAAGCTTATCTAAATCCTTCTGAATCCTTTCTCTGTCTTCTCTAGTGTTAGCTATCCCTTCTAGCTTTGACTAGTCTGCAAATTTTTACACTTCTCTTATCTAGATAATTTATAAAAATGTTGACCACCACTAGGGCCAAGACAGAGCCTTGTGGTACCCCACTTGAAACACACTTCTAATTGGATGTGCCTCCATTTATTACCACTCTACGATCACTGAGCCAGTTATGAATCCAACTAACCGCAGCCTTGTCAATCCCATACTTTTTTCAATAAGGATAGTATGAGATACTTTATAAAATGCTTTGCTCAAGTCAAGATATACTATATCTACTGTATTTCCCTGATCCACCCAGTGATTCTATCACAGAAGTCATTCCATGCAAAAAAACACCAGGGATTTCTATATATAAAATGTACATCAATCTGATCGGCTCCCCCTGCTCTACAACATCCCGCCTGCAGATCAGATAACATTTAACAGAATGCCTTTAGTATTCAATGTAGCTACATATCTAAAACGGACCATAAATATCACATTAAAAAGTTACATATTAAATAAAAAAAAACAAAAAGAAAGAAAATTCTCCCGCTGCTCTCACTTTGCTTGGCTGCAGCAGTGACCCGCTAGCTACATACATGACCACTGCAGCAGATTACCGGCTTCAGTGGTATATGGCTCAAGACCGGCAATTGGCTGCATATGAACATGGCACGTCAATGCTGTAAGAAGGTATGGGGGAGAGGGGGGTACCAGGTAAGTAACGCCACCTAGGCTGCTTTCACACTACGTTTTTTTTAACATGCGTCCTGAACATTTTTTTAACGCAAAAACAGATCCAGTGCAAATGCGTTTTCATTTCAATGCATTTGCAATGGACTCGCCTCAACATGCGTTTACGTGCGTTATAGTGAGGATCCAGCGAGTTGCAGTTTTTTAACATTTTTCAAAAACGCTACTTGTAACGTTTTTGAGCTGCGTCCAAATACTGCAAATTGCTGGATCCTGACTATACTGTACGCAAACGCATGTGAACGCTGGCATGCTGATAGACAGGATCCTGCTTGCTCTACAGAGCATGCCCAGAAACCAGTCTCGGGTGATCAGTCCCTCTCTGCCCCTCCCCCTCTCCCTCCCTCCACCTGAGAGCTGCGGACACTCGTAACCAAGGTAAATATCGGGTAACCAAGCAAAGCGTTTCTCTTAGTTACCCGATGTTTACGTTGGTTATGTGTGCAGGGAGCAGGCAGCCCGGCTCCTAGCAGCTGCGGATGCTCGTAACCAAGGTAAATATTGGGTATCCAAGCAAGTTACCTGATGTTTACCTTGGTTACGAGCCTCTGCAGCTGTCAGAAGCCGGCTCCCAGTCTATCACGTTCAGTTCCACTGACTCCCGATCACATGACTCCAATGCCCGCCCATAAACCTAAAGTGACAGGATCCTGCAAAATAACACATGCATGTTTGCATGCGTTTTTTTGTGTAAAAGCAGGATCCGCTTTTACAGCAAAAAAAAGTTCATGACGCATGTTAAAAAAACGTAGTGTGAAAGCAGCTTTATTAAGTCACCTTTCAAAGGCTTTCACCATTTTTCTTTTTCTGAAAAGTGTAAAGCCCTTTGAGATTGTACAGTCAACGTTTATCATGTTTTATTTAAGGCACAAGGAAATGTCATTACACACAACAACAAGAGCTGCGTAGTTCATAAATTATTAGTGTCTTGGCTATAGATACAATTATTATTCATCATTTATATTGCACATATACCAAAAGGCTGTTCTATTACAGGAGCTCAATCCAAAGAAGAAAAAAAAAAAAATCAGTATTTACAATGATACACGGCTTTTTAATCTTATTTTACGCTAAGAGATAATTGTTGGACATTATAGGCGCAAAGCCTGAAGCTGTGCTATTCTACTAGGATTGCACAGTAACCTTTCTGCTCTGTATCTGTCAAGTACAAAGAGAACATGGAGACCATATAGAGATCTAACAACCGTGGACTTGTTTTATTGACATTTTTTCATTTCGCCCATTGGTTTTATAAAATTTGAATTTTAAATATTTAAAAGGGGTTGTCTGAAAGCTAACAGTTACATTAATGAATTATTACAACTAAAAAAGAATCTGTCAGCAGGTTTTTGCTACTCCATCTGAGAGCAGCATGATGTAGGGGCAGAGGCCCTGATTTAAGCAATGCATCACCTCCTGGGTCTGTTACAGATCCAGCAATTCTCTCGACTGTTGAGCTGTGTATAACCCTGCCCACAAGTCTAATTGGCATTTTTCTGATGATGTCCTGTTTTGGGGGGTGACCGCAGCACGGCCCTGATTAGGTCCCATTTCAGGGTGGTGATAGCTGCTGCAGTGACCGCAGCTCCGCGCCAATGACATCCTGTTGCAGGGTGGTGACAGCAGCTGCGGTTGTGACCACAGCACTGCCTTGATGACGTCCCGTTTCAGGGTGGTGACAGCTGCAGTGACCGCAGTGCCGCCCAATGACTTCCTGTTTCAGGGTGGCGGCAGTGACTGCAGCACCGCCCTGATGACGTCCCTTTTCAGGGTGGTGACCACATCAACAGCGACCACAGCACTGCCCCAAACACGTCCAGTTTGAAAATCACCAGTGCATTTTAGGAGACTCATATAATTGGATTTAAGAACCGAGGACCAATGAAACTCTGTTGCAGAATACTGACAGCAGCTGCGAAAGTAACCACAGCTCCACTCTGATGACAGTCCGTTACAGGGTGGTGAAAGCGGTACGGATGACAGCACAACCCCGATGTGTCCCATTTCAGGGTGGTGACAGCAGCAGTGACTGCAGCACTGCCCCGACGAGGTCCTGTTTCAGGGAGGGGACAGCAGTAATGACTGAATACTTCGTGCAAAACACACGTAAGGAGACTTATTCAAATCTAAAATCTAAATTTTATTGAAAAATAAGACATACAATGATAAAAAATGTGCATTTTCCATATAATCAATAAATGAGGTAGGTGGATTCAATCACACCCACCCACCAGGGAAACTAGCCACATTAAACCCATCCTTGCTCCATAAGCTAAATGGTATATACAGAATCTAGTGAACCATGTGCTGGAGATGCACTACAGGATCAAATTGATCACAGTATAGAAAAAGAGCATTTCAAACTTACCCATAGTGTAAAGATAGAGGGTCTACAGCTGACTGCCAGCTGTAGACCCTCTATCTTTACACTATGGGTAAGTTTGAAATGCTCTTTTTCTATACTGTGATCAATTTGATCCTGTAGTGTATCTCCAGCACATGGTTCACTAGATTCTGTATATACCATTTAGCTTATGGAGCAAGGATGGGTTTAAGGTGGCTAGTTTCCCTGGTGGGTGGGTGTGATTGAATCCACCTACCTCATTTATTGATCATATGGAAAATGCACAATTTTATTATTGTATGTCTATTTTTCAATAAAATTTAGATTTTAGATTTGAATAAGTCTTACGTGGGTTTTGCACGAAGTATTCAATTGTTTGGGAGTATATTCCATAATATAATCCATACAGGGGATTGTGATTGCTTTCACTATGATAAAATTAAAAAACTTTATTTTCCCCTTTTTGTCTATGACCTATTTGATAGCAGTAGTGACTGCAGCACTGCCCCGACGTCCTGTTTCAGGGAAATGACAGCAGCAGTGACTGCAGCACTGCCCCGACGTCCTGTTTCAGGGAAATGACAGCAGCAGTGACTGCAGCACTGCCCCGACGTCCTGTTTCAGGGAGGTGACAGCAGCAGTGACTGCAGCACTGCCCCGACGTCCTTTTTCAGGGAGGTGACAGCAGCAGTGACTGCAGCACTGCCCCGACGTCCTGTTTCAGGGAGGTGACAGCAGTTCCAGCAGTGAACTCTGCGCCACCCCAAAGACGTCCCGTTTGAAAATCCTAAGTGCATTTTAGGAGACTCATGTCATTGGATGTAAGAACAAAAAACACACAGTAAGTGAGAGTAGAGAGAGAACAGAATTGTTTGAAGGACATTAGAAAAGTTGTTAGCTTTTACAATTAAATTGTTAGGCAGTTCTATTAAACCGTTAGGTTTGGGACAATCCCTTTGCTCTTCCGACAGATGGAAAGGTCAGGCTCCTGGATCTCCTGGATGGAGTCTGCGTCCATCCACATCTAGATTCCACACATTTCATAAGGAATAACACAACTTCGCAGACATCCAACATAGGAAGGAAATGAATAGTAGCACATTTGTGAAGTGCTCTTTGATAATGTCTGTCTATTTGACATAATGATTGCACGGCACAATCATTATCTGCTGGCAGAGGAAACAGACTCTATATTAAGCATTAATATAAAACCTAAAGCAGATAAAAACTCTGCAATCCAAAAATAAACACAAAGGGCGAGATCTGTAGGAGGGAAATACAGAAGCGCTCTATTTATATGCCAAGAATGACTAAATATTAGAGGTGACACATTACTATTGTGCAGCTAAAGGATGCCATGTTTTCCTGGGCGGCCATGGTCATTAACAGAAGTCCAATCTCCCCATATTAAAGTGACAAAATATTGGTCTAACTTTCAGATCTCTAACTGATGTGTGTACTGATAACTATCACACCAGGATTTCTTACTTGTATCTTAGGCTATATTCACACGACACATCCTAGTATGGCCCATTTATTTTTCAGACAGCACTCGGACCCATAGCTTCATTGAACAATATACACCAGTTTACAAAAACGTATCGAGAGACTCAGTAACGTCTTATTCTCATCAGTTTTGTGGATTAGACTCGACCATCAAAGTATGAGAATGTGTGTAAAGTGAATGACAAAAGTGAATATATATTTTGTATGGAAGCCTTTTCTTACAAAGAAAAACATCCAAGCTTGGCAATGTTTTGCCTAAGCCTACATCAAGTCTGATAAAAGTCGGAGGAGACCAAGGTTGAACTTATTGGCCATAATTCCAAAAGATATGTATGGCAGAAAGCAACAGTGTGCATCATCAAAGGAACACCATACCCACAGTGAAACATGATGGAGGCAGCATTATGCTTTGGGTTTATTTTTCAGCAGCTGGAACTAGGATATAGTCAAAGTGGAGGGAATTATGAACAGCTCTAAATAGCAGTCACTTCAGGCCTCTAGTAAAAAACTGAGGAGGAAGAGCAATTTCGCCTTTCAGCATGCCAATGACCCTTACCATACCTCCAAATCAACAAAAGAATTGGCATCACAATGTGAAGATAAAACATTTACAATGGCCCAGCCAAAGTTCAGACCTGAATCCAATTGAAAATCTGTGGGTGACATTAAAGATTAAAAAAAAGTCTTAAATTATTGCTCTTGGTATCATTGTTTTAGTGACAAAAACTTGTCATTTTTGGTTTTTACAAAGTTTGTGTTTTTAGAGTTTTTAGATCTTTAAGGCTCTGTGCACACTAATGTGTTTTACCCGCGGATTTACCCGCGGATTTGCCGCGGAAATTTCTTGAGAAATGTCTGCAATCTTTGTGCAGACATTTCCCAGCAAATTCTATAAGAAAAAAAAAATAGCTGTGCGCACTTGTGCGGATTTTTCTCAAGAAATTTCCTTGAGAAGAATTTCTCGAGAAAATTTCTTGAGAAAATGAGCATGTCAATTCTTTTCAGCAGGTACCCTGCGGATTTCGGCAGTACAGCCTGCAAAATCCGCAGGGAACCACCCGCGGGAAAATCGCGGCAAATTCGCGGCTATTCCGCGGCTAATCCGCGGCAAATCCGCATGTGGATTTTTTCCGGAGGTCCGGAAATCTTTCACTCCCAGGGGTTTCTCAAGAAATTTTCTTGAGAAACTTCACATTTCTAGTGCGCACATAGCCTAAGTCAGGTGTTTCTATGGTTACTGATGTAAAAAAAGTATTTCCTAAGTTTTTAAACTTCTATTGACGCGTCGCACACAGTCATCAGGAATAATTATTTTACCCCAGGCCCGCTTCCAATCTCTGACCTTCTTACAAAGTTTATTTCTGTGATGAAAGCCCCTTCAGACTGTGTGACATCTGGAAGAATGATTGTCCAGAGGAGAAAAGGGGAGCGATACCATGAATCCTGTGTCATGCCGATAGTGAAGCATCCAGAGACGTTTCATGTGTGGAGTTGCATTGAATTCATGGAGGCGATACACTTACAATTTTGCCTAAAATCAGCCATGAATAAAGAATAGGATGGAAACATCCTTGAAGAACAACTTCTCCCAACTATCCAGGAGCAATTGGGTGATGAAAAAAACTGTTTCCAACATGATGGAGATCATGTCACAAAGCAAATGTGATAATTAAGGGGCTCAGTGAAAAAAACATTGAAATTCTAGCTCCATGACCAGGAAACTCCAAAGATATTAAACCCATCGAGTAGTAATAAACTGCAAGCACTGATTAGGCAAGACTGATTTGGCCAAGAAGTGGATATCTAGCTGCCAGGGCAAATTGCAGAAGCCTTGAAAATTCAGGGTCAACAGTATAAATAGAGTCTTTGTATAAAACTGTTTTTTTGAGTAAAAGTATAAAAACTTAAGTGCCTACAATTATACTTTAGTAACCATGGAAACATTTGACAAAGATCTAACCAGCAAACTTTTCAAAAAGATAAATTTGTGTCGATCTCAAAAATTTGAGTCACGACTACATACGGTAAGTTGTACTTATGGAGGTCTACATGGTTTAAGTCTATTATTTTCCATGTCAAGAAAGGAAGCAGGTGGTAAGAGGTTAATTCACGCTGCCAATAAGGAAAGAAGAAGATATCGATCCTGGAGTGTGATTGTCAATGCGTTTTGGAGTTTATCTACTCCATCAGAACAAATCACATTAGCCCTGACTCTGGAGTAGATACACTTCAAAACGCGTTGACAAATAAAATGACTCTTCAGGATCCATATCGGTAGCGCAGATTTGTCCCTTATAAGCTGCGGCCACCACCAATAAGCCCTTATATACAGCATTCTATAATACTATATATAAGAGCACAGGCCGCTCTGTATAATAAAGCACCTCTTATTATACTCACCTGTGGGGTGGTCAGGTCCGATGGGCATCACTGGTCTCGGTCCGGCGCCTCCTCTCTTCTTGCGATCGCCGTTCTCCTTCCCAGCTCCGTGTGGGTGATGTGTACTACGTCATCCACACAGAGGCCTCCATGGTGCTCCTACTCATGACCTTTGCCTGCACCTGCGCATTACAGTAATTTGCTTTGCCCTCAGCAGGACAGAGAAAAGTGTGCATGCGCAGGATTGCTATGGCGGCCTCTATGTGGATAACGTAGGAGTAGTCATCCACACGGAGCTGGGAAGGAGGACGGTGAAGGGAGGAAGAGAGGAGGCGCCTAGTCTGAGTAATACCAGGGAGACCCATTGGACTTAAAAAAGGTATTTTTATGTTATACAGAGCAGCCTGGGCTCTTATATACAGTATTCTAGAATGCTGTAAGAGCTCACTGGTGGTGGCCACAGCTTATAGGACACAAATATGGTGACAGGCTCCCTTTAACCACATACCTCCTGCTTCGTTTCTTCACATACGTGTGGTCGCTGCAGCCATTTCCACATTTTTCAGTGGTTATGCTGGACACAACCATACAAGATCAGAGAAATTCCATCTTCACCTCCACCTTCCTCCCAGATAAGACCCCATTTGTGCTTTTATTGTCTTTCCAGCACTCCTTCAACCTATTATTTAGCATAATCAAACACAGCATCAAATAAAGGGTAAAAAAAATAAATAAAAAATTTGTAATCTTAATATCAAATAATAAATAACCACCCTCCACCCATGCCCTACGTGTAATCTACAAAATAAAATGGCTACACTAACATTTACGTATATATCCAGTATCTCCATTCTGCATCTACAGACTGAAAAAGACAACAAAAATAATGCATTTTATCTATTTTGCTAAAAATATTTATTAGCCATTTTTCCCCCAAAAATGTACACGATTAACACATTATAAGGGCAGGGTCACATGACCGTAGATTCTCTGAAACGAGAGAAAAGGCTGATTATGCGAATGACGCTCTGATTGACCCAAGCGTGATCCCGAGCGCTAGTGTGAATCAAAGCACATTGGGAGGAAAAGATGGAAAACAAAATGTCTCCATTTTCTCCAGTGTGTGAAATTGGAGTGCAGTCTTATGTTTTCCACGCACCCACAGAATTGAACGGATGAGTGACATCCAATTTCAGAATGAAATTGCACCAAATTGCTGCGATTTTTTTTTCACTGGAAGATTGTCAGTGAAGAAAAAAAAAATCGGAGATCAGCACTGCTTGATTGAGTAACATTGGTTCGAGAGCTATCCGGATAGCACTCGTCCGATTTACAGCGCACCAATCACCAGGATTTCCTGTATAACCTAAAGCCAGTGCTATACTGGCTCTATCAGGCTGATTCTATACACACCTTTAGCTGTCAGCTAGGATTATAGGTTCTGAAACATAAGCAAGTAAAGTTTGTGAAATGAGCAGCTTTTTGAATGACAGCAGCTGACGAAAAGCTGATAGCTTGTAGACTGTGCCCCTCGCGGGCAGGGACCTCTGTCCTCTGGAACCTGTATGTGCCTTGTATTGATGATTATTGTACTTGTCCCCATTTTGTATACCCCTTTCACATATAAAGCGCCATGGAATAAAATGGCACTATAATAATAAATAATAATAATAATAATAATAATAATAATAATAGCTGGGGTGGGTATTTATAGTGATGATTCCCACCTTGCTATTCATGCTAATTCTATTATAGAATCGTTTTACTGACTAGAAGGACCCGTGCTGATGTCATACCCATGTGACCATAAGGGACAGGGCCTCAGCCAACAGAAAAATAATGTTGCTTCCTGGTATCAGCTGTGTTGGCTGAGGCTCTGCGCCTTCTAGTCACTTGGGTATGACATCAGCACACGTCCTTCTAGTCACTTAGTAAAACAATTCTATAACCGAATTAGCATAACTAACAGGGGGAGGATTGAAAGGCAGGGGGTGGGAATCACTATGACTACCCACCCAGCTATTAGCTGATCGACAGCTGCTGCCACTCAAAAAGCTGCTCATTTTACAAATTTTACTTGCTTGTGTTTCAAAACCTATACATCCTAGCTGCCAACTAAAGGTATGTATAGAATCAGCCTGATAGTGCCAGTATAGCACTGGCTTTAGGTTATATAGGAAAATTCTGGTGATTGGTGTGCTTTAAATGGTGGTGTGAGTGAGCCCTTAGAAAGCCAGAAAGTCTCCATCACAAGGGTTCAGCGATATGATTTACAGATGCAGATCATCTCTCCTTTAACAAATTGCATTAGGCAGTCACGCTCTTGAAAGAAAAAAAAAATTACACTGGATAGTAGATTTTCCACTTCTGTAGCAGTAAAAAACAGCAATGACAGACAAGGAAGAAATAATAACTTTGAAATACTTGTGAGAACCAGGCAGTTTCCATTAAGAGAATAGAGAAGGGACCAGCAGTGAGATGATCCCTCAGCCAAAGGTTTGCACAAGCTACACCTTCCTGTGTGGTAAGTGCGGTTAACCGCAGCCAGCTGGAGTCTGGCCCTGCGCCAATCTGCTACGACAGGCGTCCAGGGCTGGAAAAACCCACAGAATATACGTCTCCAGCCACAACTCTCACTGCAAGAACACTGCCTACTAACTTCACATGCATCAAGAATGCAGCCACATACCCTACATCTCACAATGCATTCAGCCGAGAATGCCAAGTGGCCCCCCAACACGTCCCTACCCTCACAGACCGCCGCCTCTAAACACGGCCGACCAATGCTGACTCCAAAAACCCTGTAGGTCCTTATACAAACACCACATAGTCCGAATGCACCAAACGTCCCATAAAGCAAATCATAGGTGCAGTCACACTTCTGTGGTTTCTAATCTGCAACATGTGAATTTCTCTTGCAGGTACGCGGAGTTTAATGTGCAGATTATCCCCATAAAATTGCATTAGAAATGCATAATCCACAAGTAAAAACGTGCATGAATTTTTAGTGCATTGCTGTGGTAATGCACCTGCATTAAATTGCATGTAAGGCTGCTTTCACACTACGTCTTTTTAACATGCGTCCTGAACGTTTTTTTGCTGCAAAAGCGTATCCTGCTTTTACAGCAAAAAATGCATGCAAAAGCATGTGTTACTTTGCAGGATCCTGTCACTGGATGTTTAGGGGCGGGCATTGGAGTCATGTGATCGAGAGTGAGGGGAACTAAACGTGTCAGACTGGGAGCCGGCATCTGACAGCTGCGAGGCTCGTAACCAAGGTAAACATCGGGTATACTTGCTTGGATACCCGATATTTATCTTGGTTACGAGTGTCTGCAGCTGCTAGGAGCCGGGCTCCCTGCACACGTTACCAACGTAAACATCGGGTAACTAAGAGAAGTGGTTACCCGATGTTTACCTTGGTTACGAGTGTCCGCAGCTCTCAGGTGGGGGAGAGAGACAGAGGGAGGAGAGAGAGAGACTGATCACGGAGGCTGGCTTCTGGGCATGCTCAGTAGAGCAAGCAGGATCCTGCCTATCAGCATGCCAGTGTTCACATGCGTTTGCGTGCTGTTTAGTCAGGATCCAGCAATTTGCAGAAGTTGGACGCAGCTCAAAAACGCTACAAGTAGCGTTTTTGAAAGATGTAAAAAACTGCAAGTCGCTGGATCCTCACTATAGCGCACGCAAACGCAGGTGAACGCATGTTAACGCGAGTCCATTGCAAATGCATTGAAATGAAAACGCATTTGCACTGGATCCGTTTCTGCGTTAAAAAAACGTTCAGGACGCATGTTAAAAAGACGTAGTGTGAAAGCAGCCTTATCTGCATATGAGAATCAAGACAGTTCAACATCAGGAAGCATCAAAAGCTTTATTTACAACATGGCATAACAAAAATGCAAATAAAAACAAACATACTCAAAGAAGTTATAAAAAAAAAAAAACAAGTTAATTTAGCTAAGGCTGCTTTCACATTACTTTTTTTTAACATGCGTCATGAACGTTTTTTTGCTGTAAAAGCGGATCCTGCTTTTACAGCAAAAAAAATGCATGCAAACGCATGTGTTATTTTGCAGGATCCTGTCATTTGAAGTTTATGGGCGGGCATTGGAGTCATGTGATCGGGAGTCAGTGGAACTGAACGTGATAGACTGGGAGCCGGCATCTGACAGCTGCGGAGGCTCGTAACCAAAGTAAACATCAGGTAACTTGCTTGGATACCCGATATTTACGTTGGTTACGAGCATCCGCAGCTGATAGGAGCCGGGCTGCCTGCTCCCTGCACACGTAACCAACGTAAACATCGGGTAACTAAGAGAAGACGCATTTGCACTGGATCCATTTTTGCGTTAAAAAAACGTTCATGACGCATGTTAAAAAAACGTAGTGTGAAAGCAGCCTAATAGGTGCAACAATCACCAATAATGGGAATGAACCATCCATTATAACCCAGCTGAACGTCCCGCTTCAGACGCTTATTACGCTGGTAATATTAGCCTATAATCAGTGACACATGTAGCATCTGAACTGTGGGAGAGTTTCAATGGAATTGGATCAAGAGGGGTTTTTTTGTAACAAATTTACAATAATGTTTGGGGAATGTTTTATCCTGGAGGACGTTTCGCATTCCATGGCAGATGGAGATCACTGACAATCTACAACCATATATAGCTGTAGCCGGAGACCGCTACAGACAGCAGACGAACGCAGCTTCCCACCAGTGCAAAACTGGAACGCAGTCATTTTCTGGACCTCTGGGTAATGGTATATAATCTTACAAAAGTTTTGTTTTGTACGCAACCTGTCTGCAGTTATATGAGAAAATGAGCACACCGTGTGTTTTTTATTGCACCGCTGGACTGGTGCTTAAAGTCAGGCTATGTGCCCACAGGAACTTGCTTCTGCAAATTTTGCCGCGGAAATCCTGCAGATTTATCTGGATTTTCCACATAAATCCACAGGTTTCAGCATGTACAGACACTCCCCATGTTACCCTATGGGACATTGGGAGTGCTGTGTCCACGCTGCGGAATGTGCAGCTGCGGAATATGCCGCACATAACTGCATGTCAATTATTTCTCCTGAATTACCTGCGGAAATCCCGGCCCTCCACTATGGAGATAGAGGCCGGGACGTCCGCAGGTAAATCGCATGAATGTCCGCAGGTTTACCGCAGCTATTCCGCTGTACTACCACAGCTAAAAATAGCTGCAGATTCCGGCAAGAAGCTGCGGGAAACCTGTGGCCGTACCTGCGGATACATCCGCAGGTACGAGCTCCCGTGGGCACATAGGCTAACTCCCCCAAGCCGGTCTTCTACTCACCTTCCAACAGCGCTCTGGTCGGTCTGCACTGAAACGTAACCTGCCGGCTGCTCCAGTGTGTTAGGAAGCGCGCCGTAGGTCACCACTCAATACAACTCTATGAAAGCCTCGTTCTGGCTCTCCGAGAGATGTATTGATAGCTTGGACATTACTTCTGGCCAGCTGTGGGTCCGGAGTGGCATTGGTAAAGTATAAAAACGCCGTAAAGCGAGTATAAGACACTGGGCTTACATTTAAAGCGCCAATATAGCAGAGGGAAAACAAAAAAAAAATGCTGGAGTGATGCTTTAAAGGAATCTGTCAGAACAATCCATCGCCTCATGATTTTATATGGTCATATTGCGCTTGAAAGGAGAACGTCTTCCACACCTTATTTATGTAATCTGTCGTTCCCAGATGAAAAAATGCAGGTGGATTAAAGCAGTTGTCCTGGTTTGGCATGAAAGTGTGCAGCTAACTATGTGACTGCAGATTTGTGATCCTCAGTGTTTGCTGTCAGGATTCTCCTGTGCGGGCAGTGAGACCGCGCGGTCACGTAACCGCAATTATATGATCAATCATATACAGTCAATATGTATCTGTGAGTTTGCATAATTGAGGTCACACTCAGGTGAAACTCCGCCCACAGCCTAGTCACTCAGGAAGACTGAGGCTGCCTCAGTGATGTCGTATCAAACGGAAGTTGACATGACATCACCAGATCTCAAAGGTCACGGAGCCTGGAGGGTCACGAGAAGGGGGGATGAGTGGACCGCAATAGTGGCGCTTCTAGGCTGGGGCCACACAGGGGACTACTGTAATCCTCGCATGACACTCGGCTCACGCTGGCAGCACAGCGGGAGCAGAGTGTCATTGCGACTGAGGTCCGATCAGATCACAGCTGCGGGGGGGCGGGCCAGCGCTGAGGAGGGGAGGGATTTACCTCTCTCCTCTGTTGCCTACTATTGCCATTCTCGCTCTGCACTCGCGTTACACCGGTGTGATGCGAGTGCAGGGTGATATTTCTCTCGCCCCATAGACTTGAATGGGTGCGAGAGAAAGAGGATCGCATTGCACCCGCAGCATGCTGCGACTGTTTTCTCGGTCCGATTAGGGCTGAGAAAATAATCGCTCATGGGTGCTGACACACAGGCTAATATTGGTCTGAGTGGAATACGATGTTTCATCACATTCCACTCGCTCCGATTTTCATGCCGTGTGTCTTAGGCCTTAGAGGCAGAATTGGCTGAACAAGGTATTTAGAAAAAGCCTCCCGAGTTTTACAGAGAGGTAGCCACTATTGCAGAGTAGTGAACCACCTCTTAAATGTGCCAAACGTGGACAACTCCTTTAATTTTTAAAAAAGGCTGAGGTGCTTTGGGTGAGCTTCCCTGGCTCTATCCACCGCCTAGTATCCCCTTCTGTTTTACTATCGGCTCACTGTTCTGAATACACAGTTTGTGATCTGTCAGACAAGTAGAAGAAGGTGGCGCTAGCTGGGGAATAGAGCCCAGGAGGCAGTTCTTAAAGGGAACCTGTCACCAGATTTTTACCTATTAAACTAAAAGAATCCCCTTAGGCAGCTCCTGGCTGCATTGTATGAAGGTGCACCTTTGCCCTGACTCCCCTTCCAGACCCCAAAAATAACTTTATAAAACTTGGCCCTTAGGTATGCTAATTACCTTGGTTGGCCAGATGGGCGGGCTCATTTTCTGCTCCTGTCCCCCCTCCTGCCACTGATCGCCATCCTCCTTTCTTGATTGACATGATGATACCTCAGTCATCATCCTCGTTGCATTTTCAAATCTCGCGCCTGTGCAGTTAGGTCGGCTCGCGCAGGCACAGTTTGCTCTGCCATATCGCGGGCAGAGCAGAAAACTTAGCTGCCCTCACTCGCACCGGTGAGCTAAATGTGCAGGCGGGATTATGGTTCGCGCTGTGCATGACCTCACCAGCGCCATGCTCATACCCGCCCATAATCTCGTGCCTGCGCAATTAACTCACCGACGCGAGTGAGGGCAGCTATGTTTTCTGCACAGGCGCGAGATTTGAAAATGCGACAAGGATGATGACTGAGTTGTCATCCCGTCAATCAAGACAGAAGGACGGCGATCAGCGGCAAGAGGGAGGACCACCCATCTGGCCAACACAGGTAATTAGCATAGCTAACGGCCAAGTTTTATAAAGGTATTTTTGAGGTCTGGAAGGGGAGTCGGGGCCAAGGTGCACCTTCATAGAATGCAGCCCAGGAGCTGCAGAAGGGGATTCTTTTAGTTTAATAGGGGGAAAATCTGGTGGTAGGTGCCCTTTAATGTATATGGCGAGTCCTAGAGATGGATCGATTCATGGAATTTTACTGGAAAAAACTAGTCTTTAAGAGGTATGCATATATACAATTCGGGAATGTGGCACATCTTGAGGTTCCCCCATGCATCACAATCAGGAATCCTCTTTTTGATGCAAATTAAAGCGAATCTGTTGGGCTATCACTATCTGTGGCAAAAAACGAGAAAAAGGGCATTTGATTTCGGTGCAAACAAAATTTTTTCCACCAAAGTCAGAAAACTAGAAAAAGAAATGAAATGGCTCCTTCTAGCACACAGGCGATTCTGCTCAGAGGACATTGATATCTACGTACACTTCTTCACAAACCATCCAAATACAGAATTACAGGATGTCCTTATGTAAACGAGGTCTCTGAATGACAGCTTAATGGTTTGTTTTTTTTTTTTTTTAAAGAGTTTCCCATAGAACCAAACACTACAAAAACCATAACTGCACTGGCTACAAAGTCTTCATTCCATCCTTAATAAGAACAAGATTTAAATTATACAAAATCTGCTGAGATATCGCCTCGTATTCCAGACAGTTAGGCTACATGGACGCAGCATGTCCTCTCCTGATAGCCACGAGTGCTCTCCGCAGGAGACCGCAGCTGCCCATGCCCACAATCAGTGTTCGGGCAGCTGCGGACTTTTTCTCTGTTCTCCCTGTGGAGAACACTCGCGGTTCCACAGCAATAAATTGACAAGAGGCGGCATGGTAAGCCATACCTACAGGTCAGTATACGCTGTGGGAAAAACAAGCAAAGTGAGAATGGGATTTCTATCAATCCCATATACTGTGCTTGTGCTGTACAACGCAGAATTTTGGACTCCACAACAACATGCTACATCCAAAATGCTGTGAACCCTGGTCATGGGCACGCAGCTTCACAAGTGGAGTTTTTTAGCCCTTCCAGCCACTGATTTCATTTAAACACACGGGACAAAAAAGTGGTAAAAGCACTGAAAACGCAGGTTGTGTTTTTAAGCGAAAAGGTGCAGTTTTGTTAATTTTTCTGCAGTGTGCGCATTGAGCCTAAAAATGCATGGTGGGGGAGGGAACAAAACAAAAAAAAAAAAACAGCAAAAATGCAACATGTGAACATATCCTAAGGCTATAGACAAAGGTTCTAAATACGAGCATTCAGCGTTTCTGCTATGCATGTAATTCAGCCATCAGCACTTGCTTACATAATTAACAATAAGTCACATGAAATTCAGAACTGAATATGAGTCATATAAGGAGGAGGGGAGAACAATATACTGGATTGAACTGTTAAAAAAAAGCCATAAAGTACACCCTATAACGGGCAGATCTGCACAGTGGAGCTATTTAGACCAAGGCTGGTGAAGTTTTATGTGGCATTCGAGCTGACAGCACCGAACACATCTGTCTCCAGATTCACTTCTGTGGCCTTGACCGAGTTAATGACTGATCCGTCCCCTCCTCCTAGGGAAGGGGTTACCTTGAACTTCTATTATACAGAGTGACAATGAAACAATCAGGACCCCCTCTCGGATTCATTACAACATGATCAGAGGACAACACGCACTGTCGCCCTTTATGTGTTCGATTCCATAGGACTATACAGTTACGTTATCACAGCCAGTGCTAGATATATAAAGTGCAGCAAGGTCCAAGCATCTCACAAGTATGGCCCCATATCATGTGTTCTGGCTTCACGCCATAGACCAGCACACAAGGAATATTATCATCACTGGAAATTTTCTAAACAAGGTCACCCTGACATGCTGTACACGAAAAGAAGGAGAAATTGTAGCGCATACGCCAAGTTATTTTCCATAGGAACGAATCCAGATTTCTAGGTTTGTCCTATGGCTGGAACACAAAAGGCAGTCAGAGGAAGGGCTTCCGATATGAGGAAGAAGACACCAGACCACGTACAGACACGTCACTGTGCTCTATAGTGGCAGAGCCGGTAGCAGGCTGTGGGCAGTGACCCTGCTGACGCGTGCACAGTATGTGTGTATTATGTGCCTTTATATACACTCCACCAGTGCTAATGGATCCAATGTGTAACTAACTAAACAACCCTTTTATATACAGATGTAATATACTCACCTTGTGTCCTACGTCACATCAGCATTAAAAACCTTTTTCTTAAGGAAAATCCGGACCCTCTTAAAGAATTCTGCACCCGCGGTAAAAAACTACACCAAAACCGCATGCGGTTCTCCCACGGTTTGCCACAGGTTGGTCCCTGCGGATTTTTACCATTATCTATGGCAAAAACCGCAGGTACCTGCGGAAAAGAAGTGACATGCTCATTAACTCTGCAGCAGAAAATCCGCGTGTAAATGCGCAAGTATAAATAAACGCAGTGTGTGCACAGCAATTTTTAAAACCCATAGGATTTGCTGGGGAATGACTGCAGCAATGTTAGACACATTTTCTGCAGCAAATTCACAGCAAAATCCGCGGTAAATCCGCAGCGTGCGCACAGGGCCTAAGAGTACAAGAATAAAAAAAGCATGATCTTTTTGCCCAAAAACCATTCCACACCAGTCTTCCATCAACTCCAATTAAGATAATGTGCTGAAATGAAACCCCTCACACCACCCAAAGACAAGCAGAGGTCTAACTTTTGGAGAAGGAGCTTTGTTTTTATAATCTTGTATAATTCTTTTAAAAAGTCACCGCCAGGACCGATTATACATCCTCAAAAGTTTCAATGCATAGGTAAAATCTGCATTAAAGGGAGTCTGTCAGCAGGTTTTTGCTAGCTCATCTGAGAACAGCAGAGATGAATGGTCAGTTCTGGCAGAGAAAGAAGTGGAATCCTCTGAGAAGATATTTTACACACTTGCTTATTTTCATGTGTGCTAGGGAGTTACGTGAAAAAAAAAATATATATAAATGAAAACAATGGCTTCTCCAAGATTACTGCAAGCAACAGTACCTGCTAATTTAGGATTAGTGCTTCCATGTAGTTTTAGGTATATTTCGCTCTCTTGGCATTATGAGGCATTTTGTGGGCGCTGCTACTTGTCCAGATTTTAGGACAAGGTCATCTATTAGAATATATTATAAACACGCGCGCATACACACTCACCCACCCCTACACACACACACACACACACACACACACACCCCTACACACACACACCCCTACACACACACCTATTCTCAGACTGCGGTGGAGCAGATATCCGGAGGCTGGCTGTTACAGCAGGGAGAGCGGTGAGGAGCGGCTCAGGTCACACTGAATTACAAGTGTTATAAGGATAATAGATCTGTACTGGGCATCTCACCTTTAAGTACCATTGAGGTACCACGTGCTGCCTCAATGATGGAAGATATAGTGTCCATGAAATGTATTTAATTTTTTTTTTTACCTATGGGTGAATACTTAGGTCTTGTTAAAGGGCTTCGCCCACAAAGTAAATTTTAACCAATAGATCTTGGAATAATATGGCTATGTGCACACGCTGCTATTTTTTTTGCGGAAATGCCGCGGATTTCTCAAAAATCCGCAGTACATAGAATCCCCAGCCATTACTATGGCATTTGGGGAGTGCTGTGCCCATGCTGTGTTTTTTTCCGCAGCGGAAATAGTGCGGATTTCCCTGCGGAAAAATCTGCAGCATGTGAATTATTCCTGCAGATTTCTACGCAGCGTCCTATACTTACCTGCCTTGATAGAAGACACCGGAGTCACTTCCTCCGATGCAGAGGAGCGCGGTGGAGCTAGGAGCAGGAATCAGGTGGGTGGGGCCTGCTCGAGCGCCGGTCATGTGACAGCCGAAGCTAGTGCGGTCCGCCCACCTTCTCCTGCAAAGTGAAGACAGACACGGCCGGAAAGTGAAGTGCTGCGTGATGGAGGCAAGTATGAACTCCCCGATCACTGCAGCACTTGTTCTGCATTGAGGATGCAGTGCCGAAGCCATGGTACTGTATCCTCAATGCAGAATGCCCGCAGCATATCCGCAGGACATTCCGCTGTACTTCCGCAGCATTGAAACAGACAAAGTTATGCTGCAGTTTTCTGGGAGCTCCTGTGGAATGTCCTGTGGATATAACCGCAGGACACTTTCCCCGTGGGCACATAGTCTAATAAGTTCCACATTTGGATGTTTAAAGGGAACCTGACAGGTGCAAAATACACCCATAACCATGTGCAGTTCTGAGTGCATATTTCTAATCCCTGCCTAACCGTCCCTGTATCTAGTAGCATAGATAAAGAGATCTTTGGAAAAAGTATTTCTAAAGATCCTTTATGACATGCTAATGAGCACAGGGACTAGTTGCAAGGGTATTAGTTCCTGCGCTCATTCCGCTCTTTTATCAAGTTAGCATGATCATAGGAGCGTACCAACATGCTATTCAATGCCCATTGCCTAGCGTCATCAGCGGTGACACACATACTGTACCTGTGTCCGTTGTCACCGGATCAGATGCATGTTAACATGCCCACAGGGCGGAATGAGCGCAGTAACTAACGCCCTTGCAACTAGTCCCTGCACTCAATAGCATATCATAAAGGATCTTTATAAATACTTTCTCTAAAGATCTATTTATATATGCTACTAGATACAGAGACAGTTAGGCAGGGATTAGAACTGCTTGTGGTTCTGGGTGCATATTGTACCTCACAGATTCCCTTTAAAAGCAAATGTTCCTGTGCTGAGTCAATCTATGTGCCGAGTCCCCGCTATGTACTGTGTAATAGAGCCTCTATTGCATTGATCAATTCAGTAGCTAAATTTCTCTTTATTCATATATTCATGGCAGTAATGCAGGTTCCATTTTTCACATTTCATTCTTACACATAGCTATTGAATTTTTCATGTCAGTATTCACACAGCAGTTTCTGCTATTACATGTATTCCCCTTACATAGTCACTGGTGTGCATACCTTATCTCCCCATAGTGATGTTTTTTTAGGTTTTTGCACCCAGTTCAGACATAGAATGGAGTTCCAAACGTTATTTCGTATTTATATGTACTGTGTAATGACAGTGTCTGATCATACCACATCTTCTGGGCCGGGGAGGCAGTGGAAGGAAAAAGAAAAAAAAAAAAAAGTATACACCTATTACAGCACGGGATCACAAATAATTCTTTGGGAGTTGAACCTTTAACTCCTTCACGACCGGACGATTTTGCGCTGTTTTTTTTCCCGCCACCCTTCTTCCGAGAGCCATAACATTTTTATTTTTCCATCAATATACGCATGTGAGGGCTCGCTTTTTGCGGAACGAGTTGTACTTTTACATTAAATCATGAGTTTTACCATATAGAGTAATGGAAAAACCGCAAAAAAAATTAAATGCGGGAAAAAAATAGCACAAAAAAAAAAAATGCAATTGCACGATAGTTTTTGAAATATTTTATTCACTGTGTTCACTATATTGTAAAACTGATGTGTCAGTATGATGCCTCAGGTTGGTGTGAGTTCGTAGACACCAAACATGTATAGGTTTAATTTTAATTTTTTTTTTAAACCTTTTTTTTTTCTCAATAGTCCCCCTACGGGGCAATAAGGATCAGCAGTCTGATTACTTGTTCCTTTCTCACGATCAAAGCAGCACCGCTCAGATCGGGAGAAAAGCTCATCTCTTGTAATAAGCAGTACAGGGCTGCTGGTTGCAGGACCTTAGTCATGTGAGCTACAGGAGTCATCACATGACCCTGTGCTACCATGACAACCATCGGATCCATGTGATCACATCACGTGACTTCCGGTGGCGTGCTATAAGTTTTAGCGCAATCGCGATTATAACGGCGCCGTCACATAATGACAGCGCCATTTTAGGCGTTAAAAAACATGGGCAGAACACTATTCTACTCGTGCCTGGCAGGCACACATGTCAGCTGTACAAATCAACTGACATGTGCGCTGATCGCCGCAGGCTGCTGCAAGGAGATTAACACTATGACCGCTAGGACGTAATATTACCGCCAGCAGTCGTTAAGGGGTTAAAGACAGGCTGGAAAATGTTTTGCCTCACAGAAAGAATCAGCTATGATCCCATGCGATAATGTCTTTATATTCTCTTTTGCGTCCTCCAAGCCCCAGGAGATGTGGTATGATCAAACCATGTCCCTGTACGGTCAGACTCGGCCATTACACAGTACACAGCAGGGACACATATATAAGATTATTTCAGCACCGGAACATTTTTTAAACACATCTAATTGTGGAACTTATTATTCCAAGATCTATTGGTTAAGATGAACTTTAAAATTAACATAGTTATTTGGAAAACCCCTTTAATACAGCACAATACAGCACATTATGCCGGGCGGACCAAATTATCAAGTATTCCCTCCGGTCCTTGTGTCTTAGCGTCACTTTTTCCTGTGTCGGCATGTAAACAGAGGTGTGGGTGAAGGGGGCTGGCTCACTTCTAATTTAATAGCTAACCCATCTGAACGGGGCTGACTAAAGTTATTAAAATAAGACGTGGAGCAACCCAATTATGTGTATATTTTATAACAGAATCTGTGAAGTAAAAATGTGCGGTACACGGACGTACAGAAATAAAACAGGTCATAATACGGTCAGGTGTAGGAGTCCTTTAGGAAAACTGGAATTCATTTTGTTACAGATGTGAAAGTAAAACTAATTATAATAGACAGACATTTCTGGGTCCTGAACTTATACCTGCCATATTCATTTCAGATTTGTAGCCAAAAATGGAATTGGATACCAGGAGGGGAAAGCACAGGTTTGGGAATGTTTTTCTGGTGCCTTCTGCTGGGATTCATTCCCATTTTTGGATAGGAAACACAAAACAGAAAATAGGCCCATATAACACTCTCGAAGACAAGACCGAATGACAACTACGTTGACGTGCTCAAGAAAATGTTACATACCTATGTTCCCCTGCCCATGTAAGGGAAGCCCGTGTTTAGGTTTCGAGCAGCTAGGACAAACCGAAGAGGAATTCTACATCTTTAATTACACATTCAAATTGGAATGGAGTAAAAATAAAATGTCACGTCCCGTGTGTCACATCATATGTGGAACAGAAGCTCCTTCCAGACAGTGGAGAACCATTTGTGAACTTCTTGGATCATAGCGCCTGTCCCAGAGTCCCATTGTGGAAGTATTAAGCCAGTGTCCTACGCAGTACAATAAAGTAACACTGCCCTAAATCACACTGACATGTATTTAAGGAGCCTCTTTGTTACCTTAGGGATTCAACAACAAACGGCTTGTACTACGGTGTATTGCAAAACCGTGAGACACCAAAATGCCTAAAAGCACACAAGGTCAAATTTTCCATTTTCACCATGAGAAACAACTATACACAGAGCAGGTCTGTTCACACCGGCAGCAGTTCTGAGGGCTTTGATGTCACCAAGCAGAAATTTAACCCAATCACCACCCACCAATTTTACATTTTTTTCCGTGTGTGTGTGTGTGCGCGCACATATATATATACATATATATACACACACACATATATATATACATATATATACACACATATATATATATATATATACACACACATATATATAACATACAC